>NW_020524444.1:0-60284 GCF_003368295.1 Carassius auratus
TGTAACATGTCTAATAATTAAAAAAATATATTTAATATAAGTTATGTAACACTATATTGGTAAAATAATAGACCTCTTTTTTTTTTTTTAAGAGTGTTACCTATATTTATACACCTATACAGCATAAGATGACATAACATAAACATATCATAACATAACATTTTTCACACACAAAACCAGATTTTTTGTTTTGAGACTTTTATTTATTAAGTCATTTATTTTCTGGTGTTCTTCTTAAAATTACGTTTCTCAGATGTGGAAGTTTAAAAACCTGTCTTTCTTTTTACGTTTCAGTACTGAAAGAAAAGTTTTCACTCTCTGTTTGGTCCAAATTCTGAGCTTGGAGGCCTCCCTTTGGATAGCACACCAAATATGCATACCCTTTACTCCAGTGTGAACTCGTGACGTGCTTTTTGTCACAGTTCATTAAACAAGCCATCTTAGAAGGTAGCTGCATATCTAGAGAGAAGGTAGCAAGGGAGCTTGCTAGGCATTTGTACCCTTGCTCTACATGGCCATTTAAGCACTGGCAGAGGGTTTGATTGAAAGAGCCCCTGGCCATAAGGCTCACTGGACATCTGTGAGGAAAGCACACTTTTAACCAGGTGCTTTGCAGGGTTTTTTCCCCTGAAGTCCTGACTTTGCTTGGAAGTTCCCTTGAGTAGCATTTAACCCACGAGTCTGGTGGGGAAAATCTGGCTGTAAAATAAGCCTATAATGCATGGCGATTGTACATAAGCCTGTTCGGGCTGTTACGGAACAAAACAGCTGCCAATAAGCTATCGTCACACTAACGAAAGGCGCTGTGTTAGCATAAAAGTTTAAATACCCTCCAAACAGCTTGTGTTTATGTGCTGTGAGTCTTTGTAAACTGAATGACGGTGATGTCTGGTTTTCTATCATTTTCTACCCCATTTGTTTAATGCTGTGATGAGATGGCCTGTGTTCCTTTGACAGCTGTGGATATTGAGCATGCATAAATGTCTCCATCCCGCAGCAATGGACACTGTCGAGTGGAACAGTGGGTCACGGATGTGTGCCGACTGCTTGCGCTCTTTAGCAGAGCTATGGACTCTGTGTGTGTGTGTGTGTGTGTATGTCTCTGATACTTACCAGATGCCAACGGAGGATGTGACCAGCTACATTCCTGGGATGCTGTTTGCCAGCTTTCACCACAGCTGTGTCCAGCACAACTGTGCACAACCTCACCTGATGCCAGGAAAGGACAGCTGCCTGCCCAACGGCATCTGCAGCCGGGCCTGACGTCATGGCGTTGTCTGACAACTGCGGACACGCCTCCATTCTCCACCCACATCAAAGGGCTGAAGCAGCTGCTTGCTTCCCTTCCTTTCATTGGTGCCATCTGTCCATTCATCACAACAGACATGGCACTCTCTGTGGTCAGTTACACACATTAATACTGAACTCTTGATCTCTGCAGTTTTCCCTTATGCGCATACACCATTTGTAAAGGCCGTACACCACGAGTGTTCCTCCAGAACATGTGCAGAGGATCCGTCAATAAGGTTTGTACTTACAGTATGTGGACACATTTAAAGATTTTTAAAACTAGTAACACTTTAATTGAATAAATAATTATTAGTGGTGTCAATGCAGACTCTGTGTGTTTAGTCCAGCAAGTTCTTGAAGCCCAGATCACAGAATGACTGGATGAAGCTCTGTTTGTGAGGAGGTCTTGGTGTTCTGGCTGCCAAAGTCTTTGTCTCCAGGGCAGCTCTCCCTTGGGCTCTGTTGTTGTGGAAACTGAGTGTGTCATGCATCTCATCTGCATATGTGGGGTGCCTGCCATCTCTTTCGTCTCTCTCTCTCTGTGTTTATGGAAGCACCTCACGCAAGTGTCCTGCCAGCCCTCCAGAATTCTAATGCGCTCCCCTGTTTGTTACGTTTCATGATCAGAGGCAATACGTTTGGCCCCTCTGGGACCTGCTTTCAAGTGCTGTCTCGAAGATGACACTTGGTAGGAAAGTTCTTCCTTCTAACTTTAAAGATAATGACTTCTTAATGCTGCCAGACCCTTATTTTTCCATAGACTTGCTGCAAGTGATTATGGGAAAGAACAGTGATCTTGTCTGCCACCTTTTGTGAAGCTCAGTTAAGTTCCTTACATCGTTCAATGCCTAAAGAAGAAAATGTCACAGCGTATATGCGTGCAGATGGTTGTATAGTTTTTTTTTCACTCAAGCAGAATCAAACAGAAATCCTTTTATCAAGCAAGCATACCACACTAACGTATTTCTGGAAGATAACCCCATACAGACACTGAATGTATGCCTGAAGGGAAGAATGAACATAGTGCTTCTATTCCCCGCTGTTTCCACAGGAGGAAATCTGTCCACCAAATAAAAAACAACAGAATCGGGAGACACCGGATAGTGGCTTTCCCATGACTGCTGGCCAGGCACGACATCATGAATGAGAGTCTGTCTCTGCAGGTTTATTGTTTTTTAAAGTGGCCACCATTGTATCACAAGGCCCACGGTGGCTAATCTGCAGCTTCTGGTATGAGATTAGGTCCTTTGAAACTTCATAGAGGGAGAGAGGGATAGCCATTAGTTTAGCCACCCTGTAGAAGCCTGTCTCTTTGGAAATAAACACAATCAGTTATTAACTGTAATGTTGTGATCATAATGTTGTGGCCATCTCGGATCATATGCCTATTAGGTTTAATTTTACCTCTACAACAAATGACTGTCATCAGCCTCCATCATTCTTTTCCAGGGTTATCACTACTTCTACACCTAGTGCGTTCTCAACTGCTTTTAATGAATTAGCCCTTCATATTGAGCCTACCATATTGTCAGTTGTGGGACCTGATGAATTGGTGGACTCTTTCAATCATGCTTGCTCTAAAATCTTGGATAATGTTGCGCCTTTTAAAATGAGATGTCAAAAAAGTTAAAAAGGCGGGTTTGTCGGGTTGCAGAGCGTAAGTGGCTGAAAGATAAATTGCAGATATCTTATGATATTCTTACAGAATCTCTATCAAACTATCAAAACAATGTTAGAGCCGCTAGATTTTCATATTTTTTCGCGAATTTTATCACATAATGCAAATAATCCGAAGGTACTATTTTCATTTATAGATAAAGTATTGAATCCATCTATCAGTTATTTTCCTTCCCCATCTAAGGATCTGTGTGATATTTTTTTTTTTAAATATTTTATTTGTAAGGTTGTTCTTATTCGGTTGTATTTTGTGCCTGTAGGCAATGTTGTAGCCAATATAATTAATCCTTTTCGTTGTTTAAGTAAATTTGCATCCATTACATTAGCTCAGTTGGAAAAGATAATAATGCATTTAAAGCCGACTACCTCACTTCATGATGTTCCCATCGCGATTGTTTAAAGAGCTTGTAGACACTATTGGTCCTAATATATTATTGATTATCAATAGTAGTTTATATCATGGAACTGTACCTTCAGGGTTTAAGCATGCTATTATTGAGCCGGTTTAAAAAACATAATTTGAATTCACAAGAGTTAAAGAATTTCAGACCTATTTTTAAATTGCCTTTTATGAATAAGATTTTAGAGAAAGTTGTCATAATCAACTTACAGATTTCTTGATTGTAAATAACATAATGGAGAAAGTTGTCATAATCAACTTACAGATTTCTTGATTGTAATAACATAATGGATATATTTCAGTCTGGATTTAGGACCAAACATAGCACAGAATCCGCATTACTGAAAGTTACAAATATATTTTGTTTTAGTATTGACTCCGGGAAAAGTGTTGTCTTGAATGATGTTAGATTTAAGTGCATCCTTTGATACTTTAGATCAGGAAATTTTAATAGAACGCCTTAAAGATTATGTAGGAATCAATGGTGAAGCCCTTAAGTGGCTTTGCTCTTATTTGCATGACGGGATATGTTCTGTTAAAATCGAGAAATGCCTCTATATGTCTCTGCATCCGCTGCTATTTCTTGGGGGTTCCTCAGGGATCAATCCTTGGTCCGACTCTGTTCTCTCTGTATATGTTATCCCTGGGTCTATTTTTAATCTAATTATCCCTTGTATGCTGATGATTTACAATTGTACCTTCCTTTGTAGTGTGATGGTTGTGCATCTTTTACAAATTTGTATAAGTGCTTGACTGAGGTAAAGGGATGGCTAGCAAATAATTTTTTACAATTAAATGAGGATAAGACTGAGTTTTATTATGTTTGGGGAACAAGGAGCTTGGGAATGTTCCGGCTGGAAATAGTCTACTGTCCAACAATATGCAAAATAATGTAAAGAACCTTGGAGTATTTTTAGATTCTGACTTACGCTTTGATCGTTAACAGCGTTGTGAAATCCTCTTTCTTTCAGTTAAGAAAATTTTCTAAACTGAAACCAATACTTTCGTATAAGGACTCGGAGATTGTTGTGCATGCCTTTGTTTCAATCCAGCTGGTCTATTGTAATGCTCTTCATCTGGGCATCTTCAGTGTGTCCAGAATGCTGCAGCAAGATTTTTAACAAATACCAGAAAACGGGATCACATAACAAATTTATTGATATCCCTTCACTAGCTACCTGTTAGATAAATAATACAATATAAGGTGTTGATGTTTTGTTTTTAAAGCACTACATGATCAAGCTCCTGAGTACATAAAGATATGTTAATTCCTTATCAGTCTCAACGTCACCTTCGCTACTCTCGGAATATGCTCATAACCGCCCCACTGTCTCGCTTGAGGCGTAGTGGAGAACGTGCTTTTTCTGTTGCGGCTCCTGCACTTTGGAATGTGTTGCCACTATCCCTAAAAACCTCATTAGGCATGGATATTTTTAAAAAGGAATTTATGACTTATTTATTTAATTAAGCCTTTGATATTTGATTAGGTCTGAGAACTGTGAGTGATTTGTTGTTTGATTCTCTTTTGTCTTGTTTTAATGTAATTAATGTTTGTATGTATTTTAGAGTTATTGATCAGCCTACTTATGGACAGCACTTTGATCCATTCTAATGGTTTTGAAAGTGCTTTATAAATAAAAGTTGAGTTGAGTTGTTCCAAACTACTATGATTTTCTTAGTTTCATAGAAAACTAATTGTACAAATCCAATATTTTGGAAAAGGATGCAGTTTACTGACTAATATTAGTTTTGCTGATTTTTAAGATTTTTTTTTTTTATTGTACATACAAATCGGCCCATCATTTTTGTTTTATTCGCATACAAAAAGTATTCTCGTCACTTTATAATGTTGCGCTAGAACCACTGATGAAAGATGGACTATTCTGCCGATAATTTTCATACTTTTCGTACTTTTCTGTACCTTGACAGTGTAATTTACTTAGCAGTCTATGGGACAGTCACAAGCCTACTGATTTTCTTAATTGTGTTCTGAAGACGAACAAAGCTTTTACAGGTATGGAACGGCATTGGGGTAAGTGACTAGTGACAGAATTTTCATTTTGGGGTTGGAGTATCCCTTCAAAAACTCATTCTTCACTCATTTTGTACTGAGTGTTTTAGGGGTGGACCCTTATGTTTAGATTTTTTTTTCTTTCTAAAATCTAATGTTTTAATACAAACCAAACTGTTGGCAACTCGTACAACAGTTGCTTTTTCTTGTGAAATCAGGATGGGTTCCTGAATTTCAAGTCTGATTTGCAAGATGCTCAAATTGCAAGATGCTTTCGATTTGGGTTTATCATATCAAAGACCTCATTCTTTTTTTTACCTCCATGGCTTGGTTTCTCTTGAAGTCGTTGAGATGCTAATCATTGCACTGTAAAGGAGAGGGGGCCATTCCAGCCTCAGACAGGCTATTGGGGGTCTCAGCACTTCCAGACATAGTGATTATCAAGTAGGCATCAAGTCTCTCGAGAGGCCCCTGCAATCAGGACGGAGTGGCCCTTTGACACGAACCCACACACACTCATGCACTTGCTTACACGCACAACACACCTGCTGCCCTGACTCATATGCCTGCTCACTGGCCACTCGCAATCTTGAATTAGGAGCTCTCGGTATGTAAGAGTGATCCTTTCCATTTGAGTTTCAAAGTCAGAGGGGTGAAGAGGCAGTGGACTCACACTCCCACACTTGCATTCAGTTTCAACAAGATTGTAAGTCTGTCATAAAAGGAAACCTGGGGATATTGAGGCCACATCTGCAAAGCGAACCTGTCTTTCATCAGAATATTTCCTCAGCTGAGTGATTTAAAAATTCTTTCTAAAAACTGTGTGAGAGTGCAAAACAGCAGAGATTCAAGAGGGAAAGACAAAGAGAGGGAAAAATGGGGATAGCTCCATCTGTAGACCCTCCCTGTGCCAACATTCATAATGTCTTCATTGGTGCAAGATTATCATGCATGATATCAGGATGTCCCTCTCAGCTCCTCAATGGTTTGGCTCTACACAAGCCCCTCTCTTTCTTCTACCCTTTCAGTCCATTGTTGAGGAATGATCCCAGCTGTGGAGATGTATTTTAGCGGTTCTGCTCTTTATTTATTTATTTATTTTTTATGGTTAGGCATGCCAATAATTAAAGTATACTGACTTGGCATGCGTCCTGACAGGCTTCAGTCCCGCGTGTTTGTGTTTCAGTGTGTGTGTGTGTGTGTGTGTGTGTGTGTGGATTATCCACCCTATCCTGCACCATCCTTCCCTTCATCTCTGTTCCCTCCCATGTGGGCCACCCTGATCTTCTGTGGCAGACTGTGGTGTTTGTATGACTTGCTCGCTGGCTCTGAGCCCTGGGGGAAGCGTGGCTGGGGCCCACATTGGCCCTCTGTGGCCTTGTATATGTGTAGAGCGAAAGGGATTGATAGAGGAAAAGGAAGTGCTCTCTTTCTGGGAGATCCTCATTGGCTTGGAGACAGACACACGTCTTCCCATGTGTCTTTTAAACCAATCAACCACTAAAGAGAAGTATTGATGTGGATTTTGAGTTTTCCTACTTACCACACACGTAGATACCTTGTAATTCTTTAGCACAACTACTGGTCATGAATAGGCACTTTCTCACATTTCTTGGGGCCATTTTTGCTTTTGTTACATGTGCCAGTTAGAATAATAACTGTAGTATTGTTTATTTTTCATGACTATCTTAGGTGACATCTTTTTATTGCTGTTTATATGTGAGATTTTTTTATATTAAAGTAAGAGCTTGGTTAAGGTCTGTCTGTGGGCCATTGAGCCATTTTAAAATAAAGGGGTCCTAGTCTGTGTTGGTGACCATCTGAGCAGAGTGAGATGTTTTGCCTTTGATATCACACAGGGGCCCTTTGTGCTCTGTAACGACTTAAGGTCAAAAGCAGGTCAAAGATGACTGTGTTTTTGTGCATGTGTGAGACCAATTACAATATGCAACACTTAGATCACATCCCTCCTCGTAAACAGTGAACACCCTTCTCTTGTTTTTCCACAGGCCCCTCTGTAGTCAATCAGGGTTCAGCTCAGTCTCTTTCCTAACATGATCATAAACAATATCCCCTCCATCTTCATTCCAATCACATGGAGTCATGCAGTCTTTCCATTAATCAGCCCTAAGGCTTGGTGGGGGGAGACCGGCTCTTTGGGGATCATTTGGATCTTTAACTCCTTCACTCAGTTCCAACATGGATTACAGAACATTCATCACAACAAAGTGAATATTGTGAGCGCTGAGCTCTGGACATCTCAGATGACAGGAGTCATGCAGCGACCACCACGCACACACACATACGTCAGTCTTCACAAGGGCAGGGCATGACTGAGTGCGATGAAGTTTCATTACATTTAATGTCATCTTTACGTAACCTCATGCCACTGAGTTAATCACTTTAGTTTATTTCCAGCACCCAAGTGGGTTCAGGGTACAGTGCCCAGATTCTTCCGGTATAATGCTAGTACTTGATTGTCTTAAGATGTTGGCCATTCTCTTGTGATGTGTTGACTTTTTGACCCCAAGTGGTTGTAATCCTGCCTGTCTGCACTTTCCTAGCTGATAATTGAGCTTATCCAGGATCAAGCGTCTAGTGTTCACAAAATGCTCTTGATAAAGATGTACTGCGATACTTTAGCTTTAAAATGCCCATTTGAGAGACTATAAAAGTTAGAGCATTGTCTCGTTTCAAAGATCTGTTCTGATATTTGCATTGTTTGCCTTTTTTCACATGCTTGTAGTTAAGTGTGGGGCATGGGTGATGTACATATGCTGAGCATGCTAAAATATTGACCATCATATACTGTACATCCTCTTCACAGTCTTGATTTATTGAAAATCACTTGGCAGCTGTGAGGTTTCTCTGACATTGACACTTCCTCTTTATCCTCCTCCTATTTCCTTATTGAAGACTCGATTGTTCAAAGTGCACTCAGGGAGCCATCTAGCATTAGTTTTCCTTTGATGAAAACAGCACAGAGTGGTTAATCCAGCAGATTAAAGCAGATTTCCTTGCACTGGAAATGAATAGATAACAGTTTGAGCTCTGCTAGATTTGAAAAGAGGGATTAAATGCTTCGTTTAAAGTCTGTAAGATACATTGGGAGGTTAATTGTTTCCCAATAACATATTTATCCCTCCATTTGTTAGCACAATTGGGATGAATCGCAAAATTACTTTCTATCCTGCATGCTAATTTTTTCATTGTTTTTTTGTTTTTGTTTAATTTTTTGAAGACACAAAGATTCAAGTTATTGACCAGAGGCCTGTTGTGCCAGTATTGGACTGAGTCGCTTATCCAAACCACTTAGTCTGACAAATAATCCTTTTTGGATATGTTAAAACTCTGCCCATCCAAAAGGCCTGACATGGAATTTCTGCCCTATCCCAAATGCCAAATGGTTCACTTTATGTGTACTTGCACTATTGCAGCCTTCAATTTAATATATCTGTTAAGTTTATGAGACTGTAGTGTATCCCATTTTGTCAATTTATTATTCAGAGGACTATTCATGATGCGGCCCTCAATGAGACGCCTACAGCAGTTGTTGACTTCACAGTGTACTTCAACATAACAGTCGGTGACGTATCACATCAACAATTTATAGAGGATTGCAGGGGCTGCGGGAAGCATTTGGGATAGTCTTAAGGTCACTTTTAAATCCACCCTTCTAAATAACTACTTTGTTTTTCCCCACACTTTGTTCACTTGCTTAGGTATGCTTTTCTCTTGCACACTTACTCCTGTCATTTCTCATTCTCCTCCTCCATCTCTCTCTTTTTCCTCCTCTCACTTCATTACAAGCCGTTAATTTATTTGGCTCTATTGACCTCTGCTCTGTGTCCTCTCCTTTCAGATGAAGAGGGTGGAGAAACATGACAAGAACGAAATGGCCTCGACTGTAGGTTACTGAAATATGACTCCAATCTTTTCCTCCGTGTGTCTGCCTTGCATCCACACAATAAAATTCACGCTGGGAACCTGTGCCAAGAAATGCACCAATAGCAACCACAAAGGCTGAGTCAATTGCTTATTTTTTGGCTTGTCTAGTTAAGAGATAGGCAGTGCAATCGAAGCGCGAAGTAGACTGCCCCCCCACACCCCTTCTGCCCAAGTCCATCTGGCTGGGCTTGGTACCACAGCTCTCGGAATTTGTTTGTACTGAGATACCACCACCTAATTGCCATACCTTAACCTTGCAGGTCCTAACTGTGTTGACCCCCTTCTTTTCTTGTCTGTCCGCCAGCTAGCATTTCTGTAGATCTCCTCCAACAAGAGGGAAGGCGTTAGACACAGAGTGACAGGGGCAAAGGGGTGCTTCTGGATGAGTAGGCAGAAACGTCCTGACAGGATGACAGCGGCTGCCGCAGCAGCAGGTGCCTGTCACCTTTTGGCCCGCTGCGGCTGATCCTGCCAGGACCCGTGGTTCTTCCAACTTCCTAACCCTTACCTCCCTAATTGAGACCCCAACAGTCTCTTGGCTCGCTCTCATCCACCAGCACTTCTACCCTGCATGATGGATACGTATCCCAAATGTGGCTAACAGTGTTGGCTATTTTAGTTTCCCGGGCAAATCTGTATGATCTCCAAAATGGATGCCAAGAGCCGTGCATCTTAACTATGCAGGGTCAGGAGCAACATAGATTTACTAATGATATTGGCCATAGTATTTTGATGGAGCTTTATGGTCTAAGTGGAGAGGAAAATGGTCAGCAACTGAGTTTGTTTCTGCATTAGTACCCTCAAAACACTCTAAAGCACTGGTTCCAGTGAGTGAAAGAGTTTTCTTTTTGCTTTCCCTACCTTGTTACCATTTTTGTGTTTTGGATGCTTGTCCGCATCATAGGCACAACTAGCTTCAACCAGAAGACTACTTAGTTATGTTTTTCAATGCTAGACTTTTTGGCAGCGACCCATTTCTTTCACTTTCGCTCTTTTTCTGAAAGCCACAGGCTTCATGTGCAGCCTCTTTGTTTAATCTCTTAATTGGTTGGAGTCCTGGCTGACAGTTTGAGAAGGCTCACTCGGTGCAGATTGTCACATCTGACACTAAACCCCTCCGTGTCTGTTGGGCCTGGCATCAGCTTTGACAATGCCACAATCAGTCAAATCAGTCACCAACTTCGTCTTTTCAACTCCTGCCTCTCATTCTTGGTTTGATTAATCTCTCAATCCTTCACTGTTTTTGTGTGAAGGAGCCTTATTAACTAGTTTGTATCAACATCTGTGGTTTGTTCTTTATGTGATCATGTGTAGAAGTAAGTTTTGCTAGGTTTTATTTGTTCTCATAAACAGTAAACAGGTCTCTTAGGCGAGCCTTGGCTAAAGAAAGCTGCCATGGATTCCAGGTTGTTGGCTCGTGTGTTCAGCACACACACTTGCGATCTTACCCACACACTCCATACACACCCTGTGGTGTGCCTCTAAGGTACAGATTCCTCATCTCAGTTTTACTTAGTGCCAAAAGCTGTCAGGAGAAGAAATGAAAAGATGTAAAAGATCAAATTATCGCCTGCTATTAATTATAGCGAGCAGACAGGCACAATAAAAGTGATAAATGTCTCTTTATCTCCATCTTAGCTGCACGGAAATAGAAGCGGTGTGCTAGCGTCTCCTTTGTGTTCTTTGGAAAACATGTTTAGCGCTCTGACTGAGTAAATGAAGAGGGCTTATCGGATTAGGCATCGCTCTGATATAAATACTGTTATTTTATTTTTCGCTCATTCTTAAAAGTGATTACTGTTTACAATGCTGCCAAATGATTCGCAGCACACTACGACTGTTCATATTTGCATAATATCGTGTTGATTGAATGCCACCAGCGAAGGCATTCTTACTTGAGCTGGATTTGTTTGGTCCTTTCTATCTTTTTTCATTGAGGTTTTTTTGTGTATCTGTTGCTTAAAACGTCCCTGAGTATGTACAGTATTATGTGTTTACATGAGTGTGCTTCTCTAAGTGTATCTTAGTAAGCAGTTATTTAGCAGATGTTTTTATCCACAGTGATTTAGATGTAATTCACTCAGAGCAAATTCAGAGCGTACTTGTTTTCTGTCTATCTGTCTTTCTGTTTGTCTCTCTGAGATTTTGTCTGTTGTTCTGTTTGTCATTTTATCTTTCTATCATTGTTCTGTAATTCTATCTATTGTTTTATTGTTCTACATATTTTTCTAGCTTTTGTTCTGTCTGTCTGTGTCATTCATTTGTTCGTTTCGTTCTCTGTCGTTATTTTATTCTATCGCTCTGTCGTTCTTTCATTCTCTCGCTCTCCGTCGTTCTTTCATTCTATAGTTCTGTCTGTTGTTCTTTCATTCTACCATTCTGTCCTGTCATTCTTTCATTCTAACCGTTCTGTCTATCATTCTTTAATTCTATTGTTCTGTCTATCCATCATTCTAGCTATAGTTTTATCATTATTGTTCTAGCTATTGTTCTATCTATGTATCATTCTTTCAGTCTATTGTTTTGTCTATCTATCATTCTATTGTTTCTATTGCACTAGCTATCTAACTGTCATTCTGTCTATCTTTTGTTCTATCTTTTCTGTCAAAAGTTATATTTATCACTCTATTTATTGTTTGTTCTATGTATCATTCTTTAGATTGATGGTTATGTTTAATATTCTATCCATCTGTTTTTCATTCTATAGATAATTTTTCCTTTTTGTCAATGAAGATTTAAAGTTTTATTTATCGTTCTATCTATCTTTCATTTAACTGTCTTTCTATTCTATCAGTCCATCTGTCTCCTAATGCCCTCAGCAGATATTAGTGTGCAATATATAATTGTTAATTGCAGTTTTCAGAGGGAGATACTCCAGCGCTGATACTTTGTGCTCGGAGTGGGTGTTGAGTTTAAGCTCTGCGAGTCACAGACTAAAAGCTTATTTACCTGCTTGATTAGCCGCCTTTTCTTTCTCCTCCATTATAGAGGGGAATGAAGCAGCAGTGCTGTGAAATGCTGCTGTGGTTTCTCTGAGGTAGTTTCTCTTCACGAGCCATTCCACCGACGTATCGACCCACACAATAACGATTTTCTTTGTCCTCAAAGAGCATCTCTCTTCTTTGCCAGGTTCACTCGCAGGACCCCGAGGCATTTTTAATAGTGGCTGGAGGAAAATAGGACATCTCACAAAACAGTCGCGCAGGTGGAGATTTGTTTGTTCATCCAAGCTCCATAAAACACAAGGCATCTGCTTATAGTTTATGCAGTATGTAGATTTTGTGTGTGTTTTGACTTCTGATTTACAAACTTACTCGTTTGTAGTGCTTGCGTTGTTGTGCATGGATATTTATATAATGTATATTTCAGATTCATTTAATAATATTATTTTATTCGTGTTTTAAATACAGTACAGACAAAAAGTTTGGACACACCTTCTCATTCAAAGAGTTTTCTTTATTTTCATGACTGTGAAAATTGTAGATTCACACTGAAGGCATCGAAACTATGAATTAACACATGTGGAATTATGGAATTATATACATAACAAAAAAGTGTGAAATAACTGAAAATGTCATATTCTAGGTTCTTCAAAGTAACCACCTTTTGCTTTGATTACTGCTTTGTAGAGCTGCAACTAACGATTATTTTTTCTGTCGACTAATCTAACGATTATTTTTTAGATTAGTCGACTAATCTAACGATTATTTTTATTACAATAAATAATTAATCTAATGTTATTTTTTTAATTAGGTAATGATTCCTTTGGAGAACTTTACAAAAAAAATATAAGTACAACTTCTAATATAATATTTCAACCTTTATTCATTTTCAACTAATGTGGTTGAAGTTTTTACAGTATAAAATAATAAAGAGGCAAAGAAAATGATTTTACTATGGTAAATATGAGTGTATGATAGCATTTATAATTAAACCACTGTAGCCATAAATTTACAGTAGTCTGAGATGTCATGAAATGTTCTTTAGCATCACAAACCATAAAATATAGTCAGGGTTCTGCTATGGTTTAGCTTGGTTTCCAGAGATCTGGAGCTGATTCGGGGTAGCTCGGTGGTTTGTGACTGTTGTCTCACGGTGCGCTGTCTTATAAGGGGCCGTTCACATATCACGGTAATCCAGGAAGTTGGTCACCAGATCACACGGTAACCAGTTAAACCGTAACGGGAGAGCGCCGAGATGTTTTCCTCTGAGGTGCTCACGCATCGCAGTTATGCTGCGGTGGTAAGTTACACCATATCGGTTTTGCAAAGGGAACAAAGGGCCATTTTATTTGTCCTCTTGTTAAAGTATTCACATACTTTTGATAACAGTGGTCTCTGTTTTTGTGATAGAATTCAACTTTCTCCATTCCCAGTATGCCATTACGCGAGATGTAAACAAACAGTGTGACGCGTCGACGCATTTCACGCATGTCAACGTATTTTTGTAGTTGACGTAATCAATGACGTCGACGCGTTGTTGCAGCACTACTGCTTTGCACACTCTTGGCATTCTCTTGATGAGCTTCAAGAGGTAGTCACCTGAAATGGTCTTCCAACAGTCTTGAAGGAGTTCCCCGAGAGATGCTTAGCACTTGTTGGCCCTTTTGCCTTCTGTCTGCGGTCCAGCTCACCCCTAAACCATCTTGATTGGGTTCAGGTCCGGTGACTGTGGAGGCCAGGTCATCTGGCGCAGCACCCCATCACTCTCCTTCTTGGTCAAATAGCCCTTGATGCCTTCAGTGTGATTTTACAATTTTCACAGTCATGAAAATAAAGAAAACTCTTTGAATGAGAAGCTGTGTCCAAACCTTTGGTATGTACTGGATGTATTAATGTTACTTAATATAATCTAATTATATTTCAGAATTTAAGATTATAGAGATTAATCAAATTAGGTTTGTCCTATGATTTATAAGCATTATTATGCAAAGATTATGAATCTTCATCTACTACTATTTCCCTGCATATTTTTATTTCAGCAGAAATATTTATAAGATAATTTATTTTTATTCTTCATATTTGCTTGAGTGCAAGATTTTTATTTTTTATTTTGTCACCTAAACTCGCATTCACACACTTACACTCTCTCTCTGTTCTCGTTCGGCTGTTACACTTGCTAAGGCCAAAAGTCCTTGAGGGTCAGTGGCGTCTGACTGAGTAACAGGCACGTAACTGTTGCTTCGATGGCTGATGCAAAGGTGGGAAACACATACACAGACATGTAAACACAAACGCACATGCTCGTGCAACAGAAGGCCGCAGGGTTTTATTCCCATGAGCTGCTGATGGGGCCGGTCTTGTCAGATTACTTTAATCTGATACCTCAGTCCTCTCCACATCGGTTAAGGGCCTCTAGAATGACCCAGTCAAGCACTCATACAGGAGTTCTCTCTAGCCCCTTTCACACTGCGATTCCGGCAAATACATGGGTAAAGCGTAGATTTTGCACTTTCACACTTCCAGTGATTACCCGTGATATGTGCGTGCTTACACACACAACCTGTAAAGGTCCCGTAAGGACACGTGACATCAGAGCGTGACATGTAATGTACGAGACGAAAACGTTAGGCATGTTATACTTTCACTGAAGCTGGCGAACGATCTCAGCGTTAGCGCAGAAAGTGAGGAACTATCTGATCAATGCTTCATATAGTTTGCACATATTTTTTTGTCGCGAACATTGATCTTCCTTCAAAAAACAGCTGGTAAAAGAGTCGCGCGATAACGTGCGTCATCACTACGACATGGCATTAGATCTGGCATTTGTTTACACAGCGCTCATCCCGGGATTGAACCCGGAAATGTTACTAGGTCCCCGACCCGGGTTCATTGCCGGAATCAATCCCTGGACGTGTTTGCTTTCACACAGAAGGGAACCCGGCAATGTTCCGGCAATTTGCCGGGTCCGACATGCAGTGTGTAAGTGGTTTCAGTCTGTCTCCCTCTTGTTCTGTCTGTCTTTCTGTAGACTTGATAAAGATCACACGTTCTCTACACAGAGGCTGTGAGAGCTTGTTTGCGATCCCCTCAGGTGGTTCAGATGGTGCTTACACCCTCTTGATTGTCTCCTCGCCACATTAGCAGCCGATTGGTCTCTGTTGTACTGTTGCTCTGTAGATAGACTTTGTTTACTAAAATGGTGCTGGTTCTTGTGCTTCTCAGTTGGGAAACCTGCAGCCTATCTTAGATCTGGTCCACTTTTACACTCATTTTACAGAGCTGAACTTTAAACAGCTGACTATGCTTCTAACATGCCAACAAGTCTTTAAGTTTTTGTACTTGATCATCCTAAGAAATCTGATTCAGCGTGTTTATGCAGTGTTTTTGTTATCACAAGTAGGGCCTGAATATAATACATTTATCATTATTTGATTCTTTTGATTCACTTCCAATGAGTTTGGGAGTATTTCAGTCATAATATCAATTAATAATATCAAAAAGTTCGGTATAGAAATGGTATTCTAAAAAATCTGACTTGTAACCTGAAGGTCACAGGGTCAAGTCTTATGTCCAGCAGTGGTTGTTGGTGGTGGGAGTGAATATCCAGTGCCCTCTTTGACCCTCAATACCATGACTGAGGTGGGACCCTTGAGCAAGGCACCGAACCCCCAACTTCTCCCTGGGGTACCAAAGCATTGGCTGTGTTTCATGGTGTGTGTGTGTTCACTACTGTGTATGCACTTGGATTGGTTAAATGCAGAGCACAAATTCCAAATATGGGACACCATACACCATAATAACTGCCTCATAAGAGTCATTAGTTTTATGTTTCAGGCTACAATAATGGTACTGTATGTTTTTGATTGAAATGAACCCGTTATCTAAGAATAATTTGTAAATCCATACACTAGTTACGCTGTTTTTTTATTTACTAATAAGAACCAGTTCATAGGAGTCAATTATTTATGAATCAGTCTACACTGGATATGCTGTATATTATTGACTGACTAAAAAGAACTGGTATTTAAGAATCATTTGTTCATGAATTGGAACAAAAGTTGCACTGTATGTTTTTAAATCACTAAAATGTATTGAGAGTCATTTGAGAAGAAGAACTCTGGAGTCAGTTGTTCGTGAATCTGGCTACACTGGTAAACATTGTAGAAAACATTTTAAAAGTCATTTAGCCTATTTGTGAACCCTAATTCTGCAATGTGAAAAGTTATTTAGCAAAACATTGTTAAAGGAAACCTTACTTGGTGTAAATGTATTAATTCGAAAAAAAAAGGTTAGTTTAAATTGTAAAAATATTGTGTTACTTGAGTTTAGCAGTACAAGAAGTGACAGCATTTAAAAGAACAGAACACAATATTCTGGGAATACTTGGGTAAAGTTATAACTTACGTATGTACGTTCTCACTTGTAAGCAGGACTCTCTGTAAAGAGTTCATGGCAGGAGGACAAACGAAGTATCCAGCCGGGATGGAAGTGTTCTGTTTTCTGCTGATAGTGCATAAACCCATCTTGTGTCTCCTCTCGGTCCATATTGTTAAAATGATCTGGCGTTCGATTTAAACAGGCCACTAAGTATTTCCTCTCCTCCCTGGTGTTGATTTCAAAGGTAGGGAGAATCGTCCTTGACAAGAGAATGGAAACGATATTTATGTCTACAGTGTGCTGAGGAGAGCAGGGGATGGTGGGGATGGATGAATGGGTGGGTTAGTTTTCATCCCTTTTGCAGACGTCCCGGAGGAGATCGATCACACCCGGGCTCTGTTTGCAGCTGATGTATGGCCAGTGTTTGTGACATTATGTTCATGTCCCATACTTGGCGCTCATGTCCTTCTGTGCCCCGGCCCTGAATGTCTTGGCGTGTCTTGAATTGTCTCCAGCGCTGATGTCATGCCGGATCAGATCTTCATAACATCACTTTACTCCTGCTTTAATTGCAAGAATGTCATGAGCAACACCCATCAGTGTTCTCTTTTCTTCAACACCCTTCTCTTTTTTTTTGGGCTCTACTGTTCTCCACTTTATTTTCTTCTTCTATTTTTTCTGTTTTCATATCTGGTCTCTCCTCTTTGTTCATCTCCTCTTCATCTGTTCTCTACTATTTCCTTTACTTTTTTCACATTCCTTGTTTCTTCGGTTCTATTTTCTCATTTCTCATGTCTTATATTGTTTGCTCTTTGCTTTTCTTTTTGTTTCTTCATATATCTCTTCTATTTTTTATTTTCTTTTTTAACTCTTTTTCTCTTTATTTTCTAATTTTTCTTTGTTCTTTTCACATCTTTTTACCTCCAATCAATTCACTACATTTTTCTTTCCCAATATTTATTTTTCTTTCTTTTTCTCATTCAGCTTCTTCTCTAAGATGTGGAAGTCATGGCCTAGTGGTTAGAGAGTTTGACTCTTAAACCTAAGGTTGTGGGTTTGAGTCTCGGACTGGCAATACCACGACTGAGGTGCCCTTGAGCAAAGCACCGAACCTCCAACTGCTCCCCTGTTTGTTTGGCTGCCCACAGCTCTGGGTGTGTGTTCACGGTGTGTGTGTGTTCGCTGCTGTGTGTGTTCGCACTTTTGATGGGTTAAATGCAGAGCACGAATTCTGAGTACTTGGCTGTATGTCACGTCACTTTCACTCTACTGTTTTCTTTTTGTTCCTTTTCTCTTCTTTCCTTCTCTATTTTATTTTCTCTTTGTTCATCTTCTCCTCTGATCTCTATTGTTCCCCCCTTTTCTTTTCTCTGTCTGTGTGAGTCGGTGAAGATAGAGTTTGGCGGACAGTCATTGGGCCCGTTTCCACACTCATAACCCTTCATCACAGATCTGGCCCACCCAGTGTCTGACTCATATGGAGATGTGGAGATTTTGTGCTGGGTTCTCTAGGTAGATCCTCCTCTTGGATAAATCCCTCCTGGTGTGATTTATACTTAGCGTTGGCCATTTGGATGGACTTTTGGTTTGTGCAGACTGGCACACTATTTTTATTTTTTTTGTTTTCAGATGTATGAAGTCCAGTAGAGCCTTCAATGACACAAGATGCTTGGCTTTGTTTCAGCCAGCACCTTTTTTAGGTTATGCAACAACCCTCAAGACCTGCATACAACACAAAGATGCACACAAGCATCAGAATGAAGAGTGTTACATGAGCAGCTTAAAAATGAATTATTAGATTTATCAGTAGCTGTTCCTTACATTCAGATTCTCTTTATTAGGGATTCAATTGATTCGCTACGCATTTACTTCAACATCAATCAAAAAAAAAAAAAAAAAAAAAAACTGTAAATGTAATATTTAGTGTTTGCTTGTTCCAATTTGACCTGTTGGGACATTAGAACAGCATTCAGTCAACATATTGGCTACGTATGTGTGCTTATTGGCCAGGGCCACAGGAAAGTCTGTGGGGAGAAGATGGAAAAAAGTGGTAAAAATAAGGTAATAGGCCTGCTTCTCTTTATTATCCCCTTGAGGTTGGCTGTTTTGCATTTACTGTCGTCCTGATTGTTTCTCTGTGTCACCCTGAAGCCTCAAGAGCCTTTCTCAGCCTTGCCCAAGCCTTCCATTCATTAAAATGACATTATGCTCCTTGTCTTTGGGCTCCCACATAAATGCATGTGCACATGCTAGTAGTTTCATGTATGCATTCATTCACATGTTATATATGCATGTAGTGTTTAGGGTCTGTGGAAACACAAACACAACACATCCACTGCAAACTACCCTGTACTTTCTCAAAATCAGCTGTTAGCGGTAACTAACTATGAGTACTTTGTATGCTGGCACATTCCACCATTCACATGATTATACTGAGTGAGCAGAGATAATTAAACATGCTTCACTAGACTTAACTCTCTCTCATATGTAGTGTTTGGAAATCTGTTCCTTTTTAGTGAAGCGTATTGATTAGATGGTTCAAATCATTTTAATTTGAGTTAAAGTGTTTGTTAGGATGGTTCAAATCAGATTTGTGTGTGTGATGTTTCTTTTCAATTGTTAAAGTAAGGAAATCTATTTGTTTGGTTGTTCAGTTCAATTCATGATGGTTTTCATTTTATTTAATTTGCTCATTTAAATGGTTAAAATCAGATGTTTTATGTGTGTGAATCTGCTACTTTGGATAGATAAAATCAGATATTTTTTCAAATAAGTTTCTTTTTTGTAATTTGTAGTTTTTGTTTAAATGGTTTAAGTTCTATTAATATTGAGCGTTTGTTTTAATAGCACAAATGGGATTCATTTAGGCATTTGGACAGCTTTAAATTACCTAATTTTAAATTCTCACCTAATCTCTTTTTAATCTCTTTATGTGTTTATTTCATAAAATTCAGAAAAAGATAAAATGTAAATGTAAATAAATTTAAAAGATACAAAAAACTAAAACAACTATCTATCTAACCTGCATGGCTTAAGTTTCAGTGGACGTTATTAAATGTTAATGCAATATTACGAGAATAAGACAGGGAATGAAATTAGATGGTCACTTTTGATTTCATAGTTGAAGTTAGCTACCTTTTCTTAATATTTTGTAGTGTACCTAGATCTTATGTTACACAGAAGAAAGTCAGTCTTAAAGATTTGGAATGACAAGATGGTGAGTAAATAATGACAGAATTGCTGAGTGAAGTTTCGCTTTAACAGTTGTTTAACTACTTGAAGTTAGAAGTAGCTTATAAACTGAGAGGCTTCAAAGTAGGTTCCTCAACACCACAGCTGTTACTAAAAACCTACATTGATCTCTTTTGATAATGTGTGAGACCATCCAAATGTCCTCCGGAGGTAAGCTAGCTAGAGAGATCCGCTATGCTAACAGCCGCTGTCCATGGAAGTCGTGGTGTCTTGATGGGGAGGAGCTGTTTGTTAATTGGCTCAGACCTTTTGTAGACACAGTCGAAAAGAGGAAAGCTGTCTCAGCTCATTAGGTTCCCTGCCTGCAGTGCCCTCCAAAAATAATTGAAAGACTCCAAACAGAAAAGAGAATGTTGCTTTAATCTAATTTGCAGGCAAACAATGGTCCAGGGACTATGTTAAATTCATAAAATTGGCTAAATGCAATGATATTTAATGAGGTCATTTTCGCAGCCCTGGATAGCCAAGATGGCATGCAGAGAGACACATGGTCATGCACACACAAACCGTACACACACACACACACACACACTAATTAATGCATTTAATTTGTATTCTTTCATATCCTTGACTCAGTAGCACACGTACACTCATGCTGCCAAAGAGCTAGACATATAACGGCCTGCAGGAGAGTTGTTTAAACAGGGTCGTCGTACTGTCCGTTTACATTCTCACACAGTGCAAAGAAAAATATCCTCAAGATACATTGCTGTCTCAACGCAAATTTAACATGTAATGACAGTCACTTTGGGCCCAACAACCACATAAAACATTCAAGCTGAAGTCTCAATATGACCCGATGTCACTTCTGCATGTGTCCACAACAGCAGATTATTTTTGTATGTAAATACGGGTTTGTAGTTCTTAGGCTATTGGATTGGATGGGTTTATTTGGTACCAAATTCCTTTTTACAGCAAGTGACTCGGTGGCCATCTTACTGATGCCCAAGGCAGCTATTTTCTTGTCAGTCAAGTAGAAATACAATTTTTGCTTTGTAAGTTTGTGTAACTTCTAATAATTTACCAACAGAAAAACATACCAGTGAATATATGAAGACATTTTTGGTTCAAGCATTAGAAACTACTTTGGCATCTTTCCTCTGCATTTTATAGTTGTGTGAACTGTCAAAACTTATCTTTAGTTATGCAAGTGGTTGTGGGTAATAATAACTGAAAACATTTTATGCACAGTGACTAGTCAATCAATAAATGTAATAATCAATTGTCAGTGTTACATAATGCTTTTTGTTTCAAGAAAACTTTTGTTTCTGAGCAAGCAGGGTCACAGTTAGTGGGGCTTGCATCACAATTACTCTACATGTGCTACAGTAATGCGTCTTTAGCTGAAAAGGCTTCTCAATGGTGAATTTATACTTAATCATGTTGCTTTGGAATCAGTTTGACATGAACGTTACAAAGAAAGACATTTTACTTGTTCAATATTTTTTCGAGGACTTTATTCAAGCTCTGTTTAAATTAAGTTTGATTTAAATTTACCTACTTTCATATTAGCTTGCATTGTAGCTAGCTACTTTAGCTTGTAGCTTAGTAAGCTACAGTTTTTAAGTAGCTTCCCCAACACTGAAACAATGACGAATATAATATACAGTTTTATATCAAGGAATACAGTCTTGAGTGTACGAAATGCATTCAGGCATCCATTACAGATCAGCCAACTGTTTTGTTTGTGTCTTGAGTAGGTGGGTAGGTGGAGTGATTGTGGCACTTAAATACACTAAGGTAAAATTTTGTTTTCCTTGGAGACTTTGGGCAATTGAGATATGCCATCTTTAACTACTGCTTCAGAAGTGATGCTTTGCTTGCCGTTGCATCATTTAGTCTTAAAGCCATGTTGTTTTCAGGAAGCACAGCACAGTTCTATTCTTTTGGTGCTTCGAGATGTTATTTTAAAATCAAGGCACAGTTAGACAGGTTGAAGGTGCGCAGTGGTAACACCTCTGGCGTAAAGTATGTATTTATGATAAAATATTTGTGTTTGTGACAGCAAATGTTAGATTTGATAAAGTTGTATCAGCTCTTGTTGTGTCTGGTGTCAGATAGATTCCCTTTGTGTAACTCTCTTATCTGGCTTTGCTAGAGCTAACATGATTGATTGTCTGACGTGATCCAGACTCCCATGCAATTTATACAAAGAGGTGTAAGTGGCTTATTGGAAACCAATGGGAGACTTTGATTGGATTATTTGCCATCTTTCGCTGTTAATTACAGTGTTGCAAATTTGGAGGCTACTGTCACTGGGTTAGTCTTTTTTTTAACTGCCACTGGCATGGGTCAAATGTTCATTCATTATGTGATTATGAAACATAATTTAACATGTTTTATACACCTGTGTCTGTGAACATTTGCATTTGGATTGCTATTTGAACACCTGCAAAACAAATGCTAGCATTGCTATTTTGTTTCTTTATAAATAATCTTACAAGCCCATGACAGCATGTTTAAAATATCCAATAGTACGTGTGTATATATATATATATAAACACAATGGTAAGTTTTATGTCCTTGCCAAAGTAGATGGTGACCAAACAACTCAAAAAAATAAAAAAAAATAAATAAAGATTTTTTTTCTTTTATAACTTTCTTGACAGCTGTGGTCACCTCTAACTTTCATTGAAAATAAGCTATCTTCTTTATGTATAAATAAAGTTTTGAAAAATGTGAGGGTGAGTAAATGATTTAACATTTGAGTGAACAATTTTTTTTTATTGTTGTCTCATAGTCTTGTGGTAAAAGCTGAACTAAACTGAATGCTGCTAATACAGTGTTAGCTTTCTTCTCACCTTCCTACATATCAAGCCAAATATTATTACAGCGGGTCTTAATCGGATTGTATGGAGCCGTTAGTGGGGCGGAATACTCCATCCCTGCTAAGGAAAGGTCAAGGAGCTTGTTACGGAGTGGAGTGCATGCCGTTATCCCCTGTCAGGCAGGAATAATGGAAAGCTCCAGAACACAGATGCAAGAAACTAAGGCCACCATCGAAAAAGTCATGGTACTCGCTCTATTCACGTCACTTTTAAATGGAATCTTGGGTCTTTTTAACAGGGGAAGACCTGAGCCCTGAGCCTGGAGTTGAGTTATGGGAATATGAGGTACTCCAGGCGTCCTGGTGGCTTTAGATGTTTTGGAATGAAGCTCGAATGACTGAGCATGTGCTGTGTTTCCGTGGTGATTCTTCAAATCAAATCTGGATGAGTCTGCTCCCTTGTGTTTAATGTGAATCTTTTGTGTGTTAGTAGCTGTAATTTTCTCTTTACCGTTTACCATTTTGTACCGTAGTACAGTGGCGCTATCAGATAGCAGCATGTGAGAGTATGTGAGTGAAAGCAATTTCTGCCCAAAGCGTTCTATAATTCCTCGCTCGCTTACATTCTCTGGTTGGAAATGCCATAGCACTTTGTTAAAAATGAATATTTCTGGTCACATCACATCGCGAATCCTTGGATTCTCATTGTTAAGTGTTCCAGCTGAACTAAACTACATGGTATAGCATAAGCTATGAAGTAAAACACCTGCTGGCCTGCTGCTTTGTAATAATGTCTGTACCATGTTTATATTATATATATTATATAATTTATGTGATTAAAGGCAACTATAGTTTTTTTGTTTGTAAAGAAAACATGGAGAGCTATAATAATTATAATAATAATAAAAGTACAATTACTGTCACTCCTATTGCTAATCGTAATAATATACCAAACATGAAACAATAGCTATTATAAAATAAAAATACAACTAATACATTTATTACAAATATTTAATTAAATATTTAATAATAAATAATGTCAGTAACTTATTATTATTATTATTATTATTATTATTATTATTATTATTATTATTGGTGTTTTTGTTTTTTTAAAACAAAATATGGCTGCCAATTAAAATAAATAAATAAATGTGATATTTATTCCATAGTTGTTGTTATAACAATTTTTACACTTTTTGTTTTTGTTTGAAAACCCCTGCTCTGATGTATTTTAAAGAAATCCATATTAATCATCATATTAGCATCCAAATAATAGTTTTATCATGGTATTACATATGTCAGTAATCCATAGTACTTTGTAAATGTTTTGTTTTTATTATTTTGCTGTGGCAGAACACCTTTGTTTGTTTTGGTGAAATAAATCTATTGATTTGTGCTAAAGGCTCCTGAAATAGTGATGAAAGAAGAGCTGCGTTAGCAAGGGATGGATAAACAAAATATTAAAACAGGGTAATGTGCAGGAGGATAGATATAAAAAAAGGTGATAAAATGGAAGATATGGAGCGTCTTTTGTTTGTGTCAGCCTCAGGTGTTCCTTGCCGATGTTCTGCATTGTTTTGTTGGCAGCTGAATCACGCGCTTGCTAATTGTCAGGTTTAATTAGCTAATAGGAGCTTGTTTTTACACTATGGCTAAATCGTTTTGCATCTCTTTTCATCCGCCCCTTGTGAAAGCTCCAAAGAGTTGAGGGGAAGAAAGATGATGTAGGTTTTTTTTTTCCGTCATCTTCCTCCTGTTTTTTTTCCCTTTCCTTCAAGCATTTGTCGTTCCGTGTATGCATAACATCAGTTCATTCTGTTTTAGTATTCATAAAGAAACCAGGCAAGAAATGACAGACTAAAAAGGAGGTTTTATTGAATGTGATTGCTTTGTCAGTGGGATCGCCTCGCTCTCTTTTGTCTGCTGTTTGTCAGAATTTCATTAGCATTTCTGAGATGCCACACTGACAGGAGACGACGTGCATTGTTCTCTGAGGGGGCGACGACTGGGGCTGCGCCGACGCTTGTAAGATGACGAGAGCATCCAGGGCTCATAAACGTCTATAATTAATTCCTCCACACTGCTTCCTCTAAAGTCATCGGACATCACCCTTTGACCTTCTGACCTATTCAACTTCCTGTGTCCTGAAAGACAACTTCCTTTGGCAATTGAGAGTGGCAGAAAAGTCCCCCATTGCAAACGTGGCATGTTTTCCTATATCTCTTAAAATGACTATACCTATTGACAGCTTGGTTAGCAATTATTTGCAGAGAACAAAGAAAGAATGAGATTGGGATGTGATAAACTGCTAGGTCATACCTGTCAGTGTAACACCTCAGTTCGATAACTGAAATGTCAGTTCAACTAATTGAATATTAGTTGGAAAAATATCAATTATATTTTGAAACATTTAAATACGTATTTATATTTTTGAAATGCCTACTATTTTAAATTGTAATATTAACGATTATTAATAATAGGCTTTAAATGTACAGTATACTACGAAAAGCTTGGGGTCTGTAGGATTAAATTTAGTTATTTTTAGAAAAAAAAGGCTGCGTTCAAGTGACACAAAAATGATTAAATGCAGTAAATTACATTTAAATTTTATTTGTTCTATTTTAAAATACACAATTTACAATTATATATATATATATATATATATATATATATATATATATATATATATATATATATATATATACGCATGCATGCATACATACATAGATACATACATACATACATACATATATACACGTGTATATATATATATATATATATATATATATATATATATACACTTTTTAAAATGTAATGCATTCATTGATATGTTTAATAGAACATTATTTATTTAAAACAGAATTCTTTTGTAAGATTTAAAAAATTCTTTAAACGGTCACTTTATTGCATTTTAATGAATGATTGCTGAATAAATTTCTTAAAAAAATACTGACCTCAAATTTTTTAACTGAGAAAAATAAAGATTTTTCAAAGTTTCGGGTATGTCTCATAAAATAATAATAAATAAAATAATAGTACTACTACTAATAATAATAAAATACTATTTCAATATTTCACATCTAATTTAGTGAGTTACTTATTTATTGTGTAATTTACTATTCATTTCTGAGAGAAAATCGTTTCTCTATTATACTATTACAGTTTTTTTCTGTGTGTGGCGAATCTTATAAATAATTTATATTTATTATTATAAAGTCACTTCTTATACTGGGATTTCTGCAATGATTTAGTTGTCTGCACCAAAAATATAGACTAATATCAGAAATATAGGGCATTTTCACAGCAAATATTGATTTATGTGATTAAATGTTCAATTTGATTAATTAACCAGCATATCACATAATTAAATCAAATACAATTTAATTGAAATTGATTGTCAGTTTTAATTTTTCAATCATTTTCAATTTTGTTTGATAAGCTGCATCAAGAGTTTGCTTGTCAACACGTTCTGAATGGCATCCCAGCCTCACCACTTCAGACCAAAGTGGCATTTTAATGCGCTTTGTGGTTCATTTAACATCGACCATGTGCTTGACCTCTTTTCACTCCCGCTTCTAAGAAATAGCTGACATCTGTGGGCCGCGCTTGAACTTAAGTGGCTCCAGTAGAAATGTCAGTAAGGGGGTTAGGCGTCTCTCTGGGTGGTATCGGCCCTTAAATTGCTCAATGCGGAGGGAGGCCTTGTGCTGGAATGCAGGGCATGGTGGTGCTAGTGTTCGCGGATTAGTCTGAGTCGCTAACCTGGATAAGATGACTGTGCCTTGCACCAATTAACAACCCAGCCTCCCCTACATTGCCATTGTAACTGTGCTTATACCCAAGAGAACCACTGAGAGCTTTATTGCATTATTCAGGGTTATGAATGTTTTTTTTCCCCCTATTGTTTTTTTTTTTTTTTATTATCTCAGATAATGGTATTACGTCCAGATTAGTGGTATTAAGACCAGCTGGTTCTTGTTTAGTCGTTTAAGGGGTGAATTTAAGTTCAGGTCATACGTTTCGCTTCCTGTTTGTCAGTGGTTTAAACTCAAGCGTAATCTGTTTTTCTGACCTAATTTAAGGTCCTTGATCATACGTGTGACGTACTAACCCAAACAAATGTGGTAGTGATACAAAGCAAAGTGTTAGCTAAATCAAACTAGTGTCTGGGTTTAAATCCCAAGCATCACTTCCACTTTAATGTATAACATGATGCTGTAAATCACTGACTCATTTAGTAGAAAGCAGCTAGGCCAGCTCTTCGCATAGAACTTATTTGTGTAATTTTTTTTTAACATTATTTCCACTTTATTTCACTACTTAACTGTTTATAGTAGGGCTGGATATTGAGCCAAATTTCATGATTCGATTTCAGTTTCGATTCACAAGCTTGGGATTTGATTCAATATTTAATGTATGTTTGAATAAATTTGTCTTGAAAACAAGTTGCGTAAAAATGTAATGCAAATATAATTTAGTGCATATATTAGCAAAAGGCTTTTTTTCTAGCTAACTATCAAATGTATGGTCATTAAATGGCTTTTCTGAGGTAAATGTTACATTATGTGACATTGTTTATAAATACTTTCATTGATATCAATTCATCAAAAACTGAATTGATTAAAAATCAAGGTTTTCAACCCAGTAAGCAGCATGCCCCATTTCCATTACAATGCATGAGATTCTTCCATGTTTGCTTTTATGTGTTTTTCCGGTTTCATTGGTCCCCCGTCATTCTAGCATTTAAGAAAATGCTGATGTGCCTGAAAACGATGTCCCCTCCTGGAGAACCGTGGCAGCTGAGTGCGCCTGATAGGTGTTTTTCTGATGACTCTGGCTGTATGCTGCGCTCTGGCTCTGGGTTTATAGGTGTGTAAGCATGCACATGTGTGTAGAGGGGGTTCTTTAATGTTTACTGGTGAGAACGGGGATGCAACACACCTCAGTGCCCATAGATAAGCTCACACGGAATCTGCAGCTGCTGAAATCTGTGCATTTCTGCAGAACTGGCACAGCTGTCATTCACAAAGTTCTGCTTCCATGTTTGTTTGTTTTTTTTTAATAGTTTGGATTCTCAGTTATATTTTCAGTTAATGGTCATTTCTGAATTCTCTCTAATTTAACAGATTGTTTACATGCACTCTACAGAAATCCATAGATTTTTCCCATAAACATGTAATCTTTAAAGTAAACCTATATTTTAATGCTCAACAAAAATACAAATTTCACAAAATATATACTACTGTTCAGTTTGGGGTTGGAAATATTTAATGAAGTCTCTTACATCCACCAAGGCTGCAGCACTTGGACCAAAACTACAAACTGTTATATTGTAAAATATTACAATTTAAAATAACAGTTTGTGTGATAGCAAAGCTGAAAAAAGGATTCAACTGGACTGGAAAAGTCCAGTCAATGAAATTCTGGAAAGGCACTGAAATTCATACAGTAGGTCAACAACTATAAGAACATTGACAAATATACTTTATATTTTGGTCTTTATGTAGCTTTCATTAACAATATGGTAACAAGAGGACAATAAATGTTAGTTAAAAGTGGGATGACCAGCATTGAAAAATGACTTGAACCAGTCTTGAACCTACATCTCCCAAGTGAACTTCACATCTCAATAAGTTGCTAACTGCTAACCAACGCCACTTATCTAAAGGAAGTTTTTCAACACAAGCACATAGACCCATAGATGCGATGGGATCAAGGCTTGCAGTTTAATTTGCATTATATGCTGGAGTATTAGCAGTCTTGACATTTCCAAGCCTGCAGTTTTTAAAAGCAAAGGAAAAAGTTTGCTGCAGATACCGGTGCTTCTGGCGTTTAGTTTATATTAGTTCAAGCAATAAAAGGGAGGGAACTAACGCTGGTCAGAGATCAGTCTGTCTTAATATAGAGGTGTACAGACAGGATGTCTCTAATATTTGGAGCACTGATCCCAGGTCAGGCACCAGTAGTGGGTTCTGATCTTTGAGAGTATTGACGGATCACGGTGGAGTTTACCAAACAGATTAACTTACAATCCATGTGGGAAAAACAATGTCAGGCCAATAAACAGTGTGGCCCAGATGTTGCCTTAAAGGTCAATCCGCTTGTGCACTGTGTGTGTTTGAATATGTTGATATATTCCCTATCCTCTTTATCCCAGTCCTGCTGTTCCCCATCATGCTGGTCCCAGTTGTCTGGCGTCTTTGAGTTACAGCAGGAAATACCAGCACGGCCCAGGCCCGTTGACTCTAGGACGTGGTTTGGCTTAATGTGTTCCTCTCATCTCCTCTCCTCTTATTCTGGTGCAACTTGACTATCAAACTACTTTTAAACCATTAGTGAAGAAGGTAAACCAGCTGTGCTTGTTGATTAGACACTTGAGGAATGCTAACTATTATAACATTAATTTATACAGCATAGTTTAGGGAATTTAAAGAGATATGTTTGAGTTCATATTGAAATCTGACTTTTAATTACAGACTTTGGCATCTGAGCTCAGTTTCAGATCTCTTCTGTGAGACTTTACTCTCTAGGCTTCATAAGCAAGAGCATCCATTTGTTCTCCATTTCATCTCATTGGTGTCTAAAGGAAACAATTGAGAACTTTCCTCTTGGTAATCCTGTTTCTTTTGGTTTATCTCTCCTCTTTCACTAGCAGAGCATTAGGATTTAGGGGAGAGTTTTTCATTTCTTTAACTCTGCAGGTGATTTAGTGCTCCCCAAATATTTGCCTAGCCGAGCTGTGATCTCTTGTGACTGGAGCTGCTGAAACAGTCACTGTAAACTCCAATGCCCATGAAGAAAGAGCTTCTCATGGGAAACACTGAGAGATAAAATTGGATGGATGTTTGTTTTTTGATGCTAATAAGAACTGAGGAAACTTAGGGTTTATTGCTGCAGTATGCTAAGTTTGCAGTTTGGTTGAAGTGTGTTCGCTAAGATGTTTTCCTGGTTGTTAGTGCATTGCTGTTTGGTTGCATTGAGTTTAGAGTTGTTGATAAGGAATTGCTATGCTGTTGCTAAGTTGCTTTCACTTTTTAGTAACAGTCATATTCACCATATAAACTTTTCACCTGACTTTAACGCACACCCTCATTTCCTGCTATCACAAATCCCTCTTTATTAAATGTTTGAAAATAACTCCCCATCTGGATGGTGACCTTCTGCGCCGTGCCATATATTTCTTGCCCAGCGCCCTGTACCTGTGAGAGCTTATGCATGCATAGTGCCATCTATTCACCGCCGTGGCACAGGCTCAAGGCTCAGGGATATTGGCAGCAACTCGCTGGCAGGAGAATTGTGTTCGGGCTGCCCATCGAGGGCTGCTTTGAGAGTCTTTGGAGTGATTATGGCTTGTGCTAGGAGAGTGCTAGCAAACAACTCCCACCTCCTCTTCTTCCTCCTCCTCTTCCCGCTCTCCCGGTCCAACTGTGAAGGTCTGCATGCTGTTGAGAGACTTGAGTGAAGTGTGGAATGAACTGAGCGCACTTTGAATGGAATCCCTCTCAAAGTATTCTTCTTTAGGGGCCATCGAGACATCCAGAGGGCTTAGGTTTTGATTAGCTTTAAGCCCCAGGTGAGAGAGCGTAGGTTCAAAGTGAGGGGGGGCAACTTCTCAAAGGAATCGTTCATCAAAGTTAAGACAGCAGCTCAAGATTTAGCGTTTTTTTTTTTCTTGTTCCATTTTATATGGTGAAAAGGAGATTGTTGATTGTCATTAGAACTGTCAGGGATGATGTAAACTGCCAGAGGCGACCTTCAGACCAATGCTAATAATTCTAATTCTCGTCTTTTAACATTAGTAGCATCTGTTCACGAGTGTCTCCCAGAATTAGTTTATCGATGTTCCTCCCACTGTCTCTGCCAGCAGTATTTACTCTCACTTGGCTATGTTTGGTCTCAGCCAGCTATGAGATCTTCAACCTCTGGGTGAGCTCTATATTTCCTGGTCCTCCCTGCGGCTGTGTACCATCTTTCAGCACCCCAGTCATTCATTTAACTACGTCTGTCTCTATCTTTCTGTTGAACACTCCCACTCATGTCTCTATCTATCTATCTCACTATCTATATCTTTCCTTGTTTCATAATGGTCCAGTGGGGTTTTATTAAAAGTGAGAGTTTATTTGTTATCTGTAGTCAACTGCGACTTCCAAACAACTTCCAAACAAATAACACTAGGTTTGGAAAGCTCAGGATATGCTTTGTAGCATTGTCTCTTTTGAACTTATGATTTTTTATATTTGAATTAGTGTTTCACATTTTTTTCACTTTGTGTTTCCATCGCAAAAAAAGTATGTGTGTGCATACACTAAAAATGACAAGAATATAATGTTTAAGGTCATCATAATTTCCCATTTAATACTGTTTATACAGTAAATACATACATACGTGCACACACACGTTTGTTTTTGTGAAAAGTGGGTTCATCCCATAGGTGTAATGGTTTTTATACTGTACAAACTGTATATTCTATGGCCCTACACCAACCCTACACCTAACCCTAACCCTCACAGGAAACTTTGTGCATTTTTACTTTCTCAAAAAAACTCATTCTGTATGGTTTGTAAGCGTTTTGAATAATGGGGACATTGGTTATGTCCTCATAAGTCACCCTCTCCTTGTAACATGTGTCATTCCCATGTAATTATACAGAGTTGTGTCCTGATATGTCACAAAGACACACACACACACACACACACACACACACACACACACACACACACACACATATATATATATATATATTAGTGCTGTCAATCGATTAAAAAAAATTAACTAATTAATCGCACAATTTTTTAAAATTAATCGCGATTAATCGCAATTAAAAGACTGAAACTTTTTGGATATGTAAATGTAAAATGTAAATAATGTAAACTCAAGACAAAGAAACTATTTAAATTCAAAATATGATTGTTTATTGGAATTTTTGTTTAACTTGTAACACAGATTTTCTCATGTAAACAACATACCTGCAATAAACCATCAATATCCTCCAAATTAACTGTTGGCTTGAAAGCCATATTTATTACAGAAATAAAAACACAGGCATGTAAGTACTAGAGATGTTCCGATACCCTTTTTCTCTTCCCGATACCGATTCCGATACCTGGGCTCAGGGTATCGGCCGATACCGAGTACTGATCCGATACCTGGGTGTGTATCTGTATATACAGCTGTATATACTACTAGCCCTGTGTAAATTGCTAGAATTCTTTTTATGGTGTGCTTCAGACAGATCCCTCAATAAAACATGAACAAATACATGGTGAACTACTGTATTTATTACAGTATTTTTATTATCTAACATGAATTTGACAGTATTATTTATTTTCATATGCAAAAAAGAACTTCAAATGCAGCCAAAAATCTAACACCGCAAACTAAAAAAGGTATTTAAGTTTTACAATATAACTGTATAAAAAACTGCAACAAATAAGTCTAGGAATATAAAAAAAGATCTATTAATCAGATAATCTCTTTACAACAAAACAAGTAAAAAACAAGCAACCATCTAGGCATAATTATTATTATTATAGAGACGTATTATTATTACTGTAGGCTACAACAGTAGCTTTATATATTGTCAATTTACTCATGTAAACCAAACATTTATTTTAATGGGCTGCCATGAAGATCTTTGAGTGTCTGTGTTTATGATATGACAGTATTCTCAAATGAAACGGTAAATTCTCATGAAGTGACGGTTTATGCGTTCGTGTCCTCATGACACACAGCAGAGACTACAAAACAGCGAGCTCTCGCGCATCTGTGCCAGTCACCCACAGAGATGTAGATTTTGCGGGAGTAATATTTAAATAGTATTTTGCAGTTTAATATTCACAGACACTAGTATATATTCGGCTACTGTCTGGAGCCCTGCGCTTTGACTGAAGCGACTGAACGCAGCTGCCGGTACTGAATATACTTGAGAGTCTGTAACTACCGGTACTACAGAGACATACTGCTAACCACTGATCTATAATATAGAAGCGGCTTCACTGTCTTTTGGCAGTTTAGAATGTGATGAGTGATCCAGTCATATATAGATCAGGGCTGCTAACGCGTTTTCATTTCTTCTTCGCTGCTCTAAACAGGGGTTGCTTGTGGCAACACAGCACAACTTCCTGTGTTTTCAATGCATTTTGAGCAGCGAAGAAGAACCGTGCAGCGGTTAGGCAAAGCTTGCGGTCATAACTAGGTATTTTTTAAGAAAATGGTATCGGATCGGTATATGGGTTCATGTACTCGCCGATGCCGATGCCAGAATTTGTTGTGGTATCGGAGATATTTCCGATACTAGTATCGGAATCGGAACAACTCTAGTAAGTACCATTTGAATTTCAAAACAATCAATGCCAATAAAAAACAAAAATGATTTCCATGTTGAATTCTAAGTGGACTGCAAAAAAATTCCAAAGTATAGTCATTGCCAGTGCTTTAAGTGGGCCGGTATGCACCGGTACTCAGTACCGCCACTTCCAAATATAGCTCTTGAGCGTACTGCCACCTCTCCGTGCGCCCAGAACGTGCTTGTAGCGTACCGGTACGCTCATTTGGATATCTGTTTTAATAGAGGTTTTAATCTTTTTGCCGATTTTCAGAGCGCCCTTCACAATGCGAGCTTCCTAATTCATCCCACCCAGAGCAGAAACTACATTACCCATTCACCCTTAAGTTATACAAGTGAATAGCGCATGTGTCGCTTTTCCCACTGTTAAGTGTCAACAACTCAACGTGGCCGGAGAAGGTGTGTGAAACTCGTTGTGAGTTATACTAAAGCAAAATCTTGAGTATTTATTGTCTGATAAACATTAAAAACTGTCTGCGGAGGTTGAGTCGTCCTGCAGCCCCCGCTGACTGCTCATTGGCTGCAGCATCTTTTTTCTAAGTTCTAAAAAAATACCGTAGACGGCAAGGCACAAATTTAGATATTCATTTATCTAATTAATCTATAGCCTATGCACAAAGACAATATGATCTTTTTGTCCCCTTTTTGTTTTAAAGCTTGATGAAGAGAGAGAGCGCAAGTTGCTGCAGCTGCGAGGAGGACAGTGATGCACGCGTACAGGAGTGATTGACAGTTCGCGGCACTGTGTACAAAAAATACTCCGCTACACAATTTAACGTTTAAGCTTATTAACGTTAGCGTTACTGAAAGGACTGATTTACGCACTGTTACAGTCATTGTTTTTTTTTTTTTTAAACAATGACATTTGAGTTCATGATTTTAATGTTGCTGTTTCTTGTGGCAGACTAAATGATGAGTAATGTTTCTTGTGGCAGACTGTAGAGTAATCCGGCAGAGTTTTATACTGAAACTTTCCGTCTAAAAGTCCTTCCTTGGTCTTATCCATATTTCTTTGCACGTTGAACACACAAGGCCACAACTGGAAATAAAAAAAACTGCAACCGCGTTAATTGCGTTATTTTTTTTTTACGCGTTAAATATTTCAAATTAATCGAATGCGTTAACGCGCTAATTTTGACAGCACTAATATATATATATATATATATATATATATATATATATATATATATATATATATATATATATATATATATATAAATCTTTGCACTGGTGTAATTAACACGGATAGGTGGGGCAAAGTGCTGAATAGCCTTTAAACATTACAGTCGTGTTTTTATATGCTAATGTTTGTGATGTCATAGCCTTGATGATTTTTGAATATTTGTGACCTTGTACCACAAAACCTTCTTAAGTCGCTGGGATATATTTTTTGCAATAGTCAAAAAAAAATTCCCAAGGAGGTTTAGGAACATCGATCTATCGTAAACCTCTTAGCAGAAATACTATCCTCAGAGCAGATAGCCATCATCCTAAACAACTTATTAAAAATATTCCTATTGGCCAATTTTTAATTGTCTCTAGACAAAGACTTTGCTTCTCCACAGAGTTCTCTCATATTGGCGGAGAAATAAAGCATGCGATTAAGAAACATTGGCACATCTTGCAGAGCGATCCAGCTCTTAAAGATATATGTGCAGAATCGCCACGCATTGCTTTTAAGCGTCCGCACTCACTCAGAGATAGGTTGGTTCACATGACCATGAACCCTTCACTAAAATCTACGTGGTTGCCAGCTCCTCCTGTGGGTTTTATAGATGTGGACATTGTACCCATTGCTCTAACTCAAATGATACTAAGCAATTTTTCCATCCTCAGTCAGGTAAAAAATACAAGATTAACTCCTTTATTAATTGTAATACCACCCACTTGATTCATATGTTGAAATGTCCATGTGGTTTAGTATATGTAGGTCAGACTAAACGCCCCCTTAAGCTACGTTTTGCAGAACATAAAGCAGCAATTCAGAACCGTAATATGGACTATGCATTGCGAGACATTATGTACAAGCTAATCACGGCTCTAATGCGTCCTTAAAATTTTTGGGGATTGAAAGAATTCTACCCTCCCAACGAGGCGGCGATATAGTCAAGTACCTACTACAAAGAGAGGCGTTCTGGATTTTCACTCTCAACACATCGGAACCTAAGGGTCTGAATGAGGAACTGGGCCTCTCATGCTTTTTATAATTCACACTGGTGTATACCTGAGTGCCTAATTATGATTATTTGATGTACCACACCCATCTAGGCTTGTGGCCAATGATTTGAACTTCAATGCTATAAAATTTGTGTGGCACCATTCATTGTTCGACTCTGAAGAAGACGCATGAGCGTCGAAACATTAGTCGGTTTTTATTAATAAATTATTAAAAACGTTGTGTGCTCCGGTTCTGTTTCCTTGGTCTGAGCTAGACCTTGGCTTTCCTCTCTTGAACATTGTATGGGTCAAAATGTTCAATTTTTTTTTTTATGCCAAATATAATTAGGATATTAAGTAAAGATTATGTTCCATGAAGATATTTTGTAAATTTTCTACCATAAATATATAAAAATTAAATTTTTGGTTCATAATATGCATTGCTAAGAATTCATTTGGATAACTTCAAAAGCATTTTTCTCAGTATTTAGAATTTTATGCACCCTCAGATTCCAGATTTTCAAATAGTTTTATCTTGCCCAAAGACTGTCCAATCCCAATAAACCATACATCAATGGAAAGCTTATTTATTCAGCTTTCAGATGTTGTAAAAATCTCAATATACACTTAAGACTGGTTTTGTGGTCCAGGGTCATGTTTATAAAAAGCGAAACCTCCATTTGCAGCTTTACCTTCTCCAAGTCGTGTATGATGGGAAAACCAGAGATTTTCTTTCAGCCTTGATGTTTTGAGATGGAGGCGTGTCAGTTAAATGCTTTTGGCAGGAGCTAATTGGTTATAATTACGCTGTGAGTAACAACGTGAAAAAACGACGATAAATGCTACTAATTTAGCTGGTTTATGAGGCGACAGCCTTGCACAACAAAACTGCATTTCCCAGAACTCACGGCACGAGAATGATAGACAACATAAAGCATCAATTACACACCTAATGCACATACTTTGCTTTTTGTTTTATTGCATTGGTGCTAAAAAGCTTCTTTTTTCTGTCAAGAATTGGGAAAGAGATGGAACAAATCTAAAATTGCCTGGCGAGTCCATTTTATTCCAACCAAATTACTCAAACACACATCACATCATAATAATTACGACTTCTGAATTCGTAAATAGGACCCTCCCAGGAGGAGCATTAATTTATACCAGGGAGAGAGCTTTCTGTTAGTCAATTTTTTTACAGTATGGCTCCTTTAAAGATGACAACCCTAGCGACCCTAATCATGCTTTAATAAACACATGACAGCATGCTGAAGTACTCGTGTCAGTCTCACAGATCCTGCAGCCTGATTAGCACCAGTATGATTGTACCGAGCACTCGGGTGCTGCTTCCTGATTTGCGATTGTGGTAAAATCAGCACAAGAAGCGCAGTCGCACCCACCAAGCTATGCAGGCAAATAATGTGTTTGTTTCAACGTCCGCCAAATAAATTATTTTAATGGAGACCTGTTGTGTTACCGTTGAAGAATGGAGCTTTGGGATTGTATGGATACTACAGCAGACAGAAAGAAAACATTCATATTTATTACCTCTAGTGCGATTAAGCCTGTTAGTTATTGCTTAAGCCTGAGAAACCAGAGTAATGGAGATGGAGAATTTGCTCTGTTGACATATGCAAACGCAGACATACAGTATTGTTCAAAATAATAGCAGTACAATGTGACTAACCAGAATAATCAAGGTTTTTAGTATATTTTTTATTGCTACGTGGCAAACAAGTTACCAGTAGGTTCAGTAGATTGTCAGAAAACAAACAAGACCCAGCATTCATGATATGCACGCTCTTAAGGCTGTGCAATTGGGCAATTAGTTGAAAGGGGTGTGTTCAAAAAAATAGCAGTGTCTACCTTTGACTGTACAAACTCAAAACTATTTTGTACAAACATATTTTTTTTCTGTGATTTAGCAATCCTGTGAATCACTAAACTAATATTTAGTTGTATGACCACAGTTTTTTAAAACTGCTTGACATCTGTGTGGCATGGAGTCAACCAACTTGTGGCACCTCTCAGCTGTTATTCCACTCCATGATTCTTTAACAACATTCCACAATTCATTCACATTTCTTGGTTTTGCTTCAGAAACAGCATTTTTGATATCACCCCACAAGTTCTCAATTGGATTAAGGTCTGGAGATTGGGCTGGCCACTCCATAACATTAATTTTGTTGGTTTGGAACCAAGACTTTGCCCGTTTACTAGTGTGTTTTGGGTCATTGTCTTGTTGAAACAACCATTTCAAGGGCATGTCCTCTTCAGCATAGGGCAACATGACCTCTTCAAGTATTTTAACATATGCAAACTGATCCATGATCCCTGGTATGCGATAAATAGGCCCAACACCATAGTAGGAGAAACATGCCCATATCATGATGCTTGCACCTCCATGCTTCACTGTCTTCACTGTGTACTGTGGCTTGAATTCAGAGTTTGGGGGTCGTCTCACAAACTGCCTGTGGCCCTTGGACCCAAAAAGAACAATTTTACTCTCATCAGTCCACAAAATGTTCCTCCATTTCTCTTTAGGCCAGTTGATGTGTTCTTTGGCAAATTGTAACCTCTTCTGCACATGCCTTTTTTTTAACAGAGGGACTTTGCGGGGGATTCTTGAAAATAGATTAGCTTCACACAGACGTCTTCTAACTGTCACAGTACTTACAGGTAACTCCAGACTGTCTTTGATCATCCTGGAGGTGATCATTGGCTGAGCCTTTGCCATTCTGGTTATTCTTCTATCCATTTTGATGGTTGTCTTCCGTTTTCTTCCACGTCTCTCTGGTTTTGCTCTCCATTTTAAGGCATTGGAGATCATTTTAGCTGAACAGCCTATCATTTTTTGCACCTCTTTATAGGTTTTCCCCTCTCTAATCAACTTTTTAATCAAAGTACGCTGTTCTTCTGAACAATGTCTTGAACGACCCATTTTCCTCAGCTTTCAAATGCATGTTCAACAAGTGTTGGCTTCATCCTTAAATAGGGGCCACCTGATTCACACCTGTTTCTTCACAAAATTGATGACCTCAGTGATTGAATGCCACACTGCTATTTTTTTGAACACACCCCTTTCAACTAATTCAACTAATTGCCCAATTGCACAGCCTTAAGAGCGTGCATATCATGAATGCTGGGTCTCATTTGTTTTCTGAGAATCTACTGAACCTACTGGTAACTTGTTTGCCACGTAGCAATAAAAAATATACGAAAAACCTTGATTATTCTGGTTATTCACATTGTACTGCTATTATTTTGAACAATACTGTACTCATATCCGCGTTTAAGGAATAACATTGATTCATGCATTAGAAGCCCGTCTGCTGGGTTGCAGCATTGCATTGACACCTTAAATATTCGAAAGGCTGTAGTGCGTAACCCCACCTCGCTGTGTTTATCCTGTAGCTGCGGGCCGTATGCATGCATGCCCGTCTTTGTGTGTGTGCCCACCTCAATAGGTAATGATGCTCAGATCCTTACTGAATAACAGACAATAAAGATATTCCTCACAGTTCTGCGGTATGTTTCAAGATGCTAACACTCGAGTATCTCTGCTTTGGTACTCATGGTGGGACTTCTGGTGGCTTTGAGGTTAAATTGTAGGTATAAGTTTTTTTTTGTTTTTTTTTTTTTCAAGGACAATGCGAATGTTCAGCCATGTAAAATTACCCAACATGTTGCTTAAGATTCACTTTAAATTGTGTTTTGGATTATGAGAGCTGGTTTCTAGTAGGGCCAACATCAAGTAAAAAGAGATGGTTCAACCTAAAAATTTGGTCATCATTTATGTGATATTTTTAGAAATGTCTTTTGTGTTATTTAATCCATGCAGTGGAGGTCAGTGGGGTCCAGTGCTGTTTGGTTACCAACATTCTTCAATATATCTTTTGTGTTCTGCAGAAGATATAAAGTCATACAGGTTTGGAACAATGATTAGGAAATTATTTAAAGCCATTTAAGCTTGTATGACTGGTTGATTGGTGGTTTGTTGCTGGTCCAAACTGGTCTACCAGCTTTGACCAAGTAGAAACCATCTTCCATGTTCCAAATCTTTCATTTTGACCTGTATTATGTGGCTGGGTTACAATTTTGTTTGGTTCCCAACTTTCTTCTTTTGTGTTCTGCAGAAGAAAGTAAGCAGGTTTGGAGCAACATTAGGTAGGGAATGATGACAGAATTAGGCAACATTAGGCAGTGAATGATGACAGAATTTTCTGTTTTGAGTGGACTATCCCTTTAAGAGCTATAATAACAGACCTGCAAGTCAAAGCGGTTTAAAATTCAACCCATTGTTAAAATGCTGTTTAACAGTTCACATTTTCCTTCATTCGTCATGTATCCTAAATATTAAACCATTGGATCTGTTACATTGGATGGAGAATAAACATCAGCTCAAATCAAAATGTCAGAAAATACCTCTTTTAACATCAGTCATTGATCTTTTGATGAGGATATGTGACTTACATCAAAATCATTGCGTTAAGAGAGATAGTCTACGCTGTGACTAGGAAGATTAAGTACCTCTCTTTTTGTTCTCCTCCTTTCATTTGTCCTCCTGAGAACGAGGGAGCTGATGAAGAGGGAAACATGGAATGCCAAACATGAGGAACAATGTCTGTCTACCATGACCACAAACAAAAAGCCTTGCGTACTGCGTGGCTAATGGGCTGTGCTGTATCTCAATTGACTGAAGCAAAGGCACGGCTGGTCGTATTGTGAACTGAGATATTTTAATGTTGCAGGTAATTGCCTGCAAAAAGTCTGTTTTTTTAGTTTTTATAAGCAGTTTATAATTTTTTAGGATTACTTCAAAAAATATTTTTCTTTATACATTTATTTATAAATGTGTGTTTTTACACTACCAGTCCGAATTGTTGAATAATTATCTTTTTTATTAAGATTTTTAAAAATATATTATTTATATTTCTATAAAATAAAATACAAAAATGTTTAACCCTGTAGCAGAAATGAGTCAAATCAGACAAATCAAAGAGTCTATCAGAGCTGTGTGCATTGAAACATGAGCTGAATTCCTCAGGAAGTCATAAATCAGTTCTAGTGCCACAGGAACCAAACAAGATAACCAACCAACCAACTTGTTCACACAACAGCTTTCAACATTAACACCAATAGAACAATTATTGACAATTTTAATTCAAAGAAGAGATTGTCAAATTTATTGTTCGTGATTGGAATGCAACGCTGGACATCACATGTAAACCCAGGAGATCAAGTTAAATACTTGCATTGACTTCCCCCCCCAGCCAGTGAAACCAGACTGAAATTCCTAAGGGGGAAGGGCTTTAAACCTTTGTCTTCACAGAAAAGTCCTTTGCCAGAGAATGGCAAAGAAACCCTTTTTATACATTATATATGGACCAGAATGAACTCAAAAAAGACTTATGAATGAATCATTCTATTGCTTAACTCCATATTCATTTACGTGTAACCCACACATTTGACTATCATGTTATAATCACTTATCGTGTATGTTTTCTTTAAATGACTATGGTATAGCTGAAGGGTACATAGTTGTGTTTGATATGTGTGTGATTGAATTTTCTTGCTTGATATTGCCCTGACAATCATTTATTTGTAAAATATATCATAATCATGTTATAGGAATCATGTCCAAAATTAGACCCTGTGAGGCAAGAACCACATGCTTGGTAAGATAAACAAATGATTTATGATACCCAAGACTCAAGAACATATCTGATTGGTCAAGGCAACAGTTGAGGGGTGGCCAACAGGAAGTTTTAAATACTTTGGACACGATGTAATTTCGCTTTTAGTCATGCCTTGCTTTTAGTTCTAGTCTGCCTGCTGCTATTAGCCATGTCGGCTTTTAGTCTGCTTTTAGTTCCAGCCTTGCTCATGCTATCAGTCATGCCTGCTCTTAGCTTGTAGCTTTGCTACCTAGCTTTAGCTTGTAGCATCTAGCCATGTGGTTAGTCATCATGGTTCTTTGAGCGCGGTTCCAGCGTGCCTGCCTGCTGCTACTTATGCCACAATGAGAAGGAACACAACCTAGTCTCGTCAAACTTTATTTCTTTTCTTTTCCGTTTGAGAGTTTCGTGTTCTGAGTTAAGTTTTGTAACGTCCATTCAACTTCAACCAGCGAACACGACTCTGCACTTTCAGCCAACGCCCAACAACCACGGGCTTCCCAAGACGTCACTTCAGAGACTGAACTTCCAGCCAATCAACGACCTCGGGATAGCCCTTTCACCGAGGCTCCTTCTTCACAGGAGATGCAAGTAACTTTACCTCCAGACTGTGACCTTTACTGGTGTATCTAATATAATTTTAACCCCATTGAGGAACTCAATGCGAGCGCTAATTACGTGATTGATGGTTGTTCATGTCTATGCAATTTAACGTATTGCTGTTAACTTGGGATTCCATATTTCCATTCTCTTAAACTCATCTTTCCCTAACTTTCGACCTTCCTGCAACTTGTGTGAATGTGTGTGTGCGTGCGTTTATGTGTTAGATTAGTTTATATGTCTTAGATTTATCTAATAAAGCCTTATTCATATTGAAAAGAGAAGTATCTTGTGTTTTGTGCTTACAAGTTAATGTCTTAAACTGTCGATCTTGTTACTGTGCTAATTGATAGTGTTTTCACTATAGTTTGGATATTAGTATCCAGCGCAGATTTGATGTTAAACGGCTCGTTCACTGAACCGCAGGCGCGTCTCCGTGAGCAGCCGTGAAACAGTGATTCTGTTCAAATTCCCTTTAAAATCTTAAATGATTCCCTTTGAGCTAAATTGACCTGTTTCCCTTACATTTATAATGGTGGAGAATGATTGCGGGCAGTTTAATCTAAATTGTGAGCATAAACCAAGTTATTTAATCTTTGATTTTGCTAAAGGAATGAAAGATGAGAAGCTTGCGAGACCGGAGTATGTAGGTGTGTGTGTGACCCGTGACGTAAGCAGCGCGCGCTTGAATGAAAGGAGCTAGAGGAGACTTTAACTCGAGTCCGTCTCCCCTTTGTTAACAGCAGTAAGTGAACTTAAAAGTAAACATCTGAGATCGTACAATAAGGTAGAAATTGAGCGTGTTCCTCATTTGTGTAATGCCTTGTTTTATAGCTGATTTGATTTCACTGCGTGTTCCAGTGTCTCAAACGCTATCTCAGTCACTGTTTGCTGAACGGAGCTAAACTGTTAGTGTTTCAAAAGGGATATAAATCGGTGAATAAAGAATAGTTTTGAGCGGGTTCCTCAATCTATTTATCAAAGTCCCCGTATTCATATTTCATATAGTTTGATTGCCAGTGCGTGTTCCACTGCCGAATCAAATTTGATATTCTACTCCCCTAAATTAACGTTAAACATTAGAGAACAATGTTTGCCCATTTGTATCCGTTCACAAAGTGAATGCAATCTCGCGTAACACTGCGTGTGTCCGAGAGTAATTTGAATGGGAGTGTTTTAAAAGCTTGATCAAGTAAAGTTTAACTGTGTACCAACAGCGAAGGAAAACTTTTATGTTTGTGTCCAGAAAAACTGGCACGGAGATTCAAATTGCTGAGATTGATATAACTGTGTTCCCTTAACTACAGCAGGAAGCTGCTATTTGAATTAAGATAAATTTAACTCTATACAAACTGAGAGTTTAAGTGCCACATCGCAAAACCAACTGAAAGGCGGTGTTGTTATTTGTACAGTGTTGAAATGAGCCGACATTTCATGTAACATGCTTAACTGTATTTGCAACAATGCAACGATTCATGTGCTGATCCACTAGAATGTGTTTTGGTTGCCATAGTGACGACCGTGACCCGGAAGCCTAACGTACTTCCGGAGCAACTCTGAACTGTGCACGCGCAGCGCACAAACTCTGCGGTGTCGCTAAGCTAACGAAACCATTGCATTTACATTGAAGTCTATACTAAAGCCACTAGCCTCAAAGGTTAGCCGTTAGCATTACCATCCAGTGGTAGAATAATGTGTGTTTGGGCAACGCTGACGTGATTTAACCATTTTCAACATCTTAACTAACACTTGTTAGTCTCTTTCTTTTTATCGCTCTGTTTTCTCACTAGACCACTTATTTTCATTTTACTAGAAAGGGAAATACTGACTCACAATTATTAATTGTCAAATTGAAATTTAATTGAAACATTAAATTTATTTTGAATCATTTAAAATTTCCCTCTCAGATCATTTCATATGATCTTTTATTTCTAGTATTCTCTTTTGGGTCTTATTATTTTAGGAATGAATAAGCCTTGAACTTTGGAAGTTTAAGTAAACTTATTCTTCCTAATTTATTTATTACCCATCTGAATATATGCTATTCAGACCTTTAATTATTTGAATGCGTTTTACCCCTCTTCCTATTTTGGTTATACACTTAACCACTATTGTTTTACTTATTGATTTCCTTTTTTTTTTTATTTCATTTTTGCATATTTTGCCCATTTATTAATTTTTTTAATTTTACTTTTTCTTACCATTTCTTTACTTTGTGTATCCTAGCCTGGGAACGACAAACCTGAGCCCTAAAAGGAGACATTGTTATCCCTCACTACGAGTTCAAATAAATTAGAAAGACAACTCTCTTTCATTTAAAGTTTATTTTGTTTGATTAGTTGTGCAGCAACTAACACAACGCTCTCCTTGTAGTTGAGGTAACCGCTTCTGAGACTTACCATCTCCGTCCTCTCTCTCCTTTACTTTCCTCTTCTCTTTTTACATTTGTAGGACATGTAAGAACCATCAATCAATTCTAAGTGAAGTAAATACACAATCGTGCCAAAGACGACGAATCATCCTTATGAATTTGATTGTAATCATCCTCTCATTTGTTCTTCCTAACCTCCCTACATTTGGAAACGCATTCCAAGTTTTAGCATCTCATCCATCGTTGAGATCAATTTAATAGAGATACGTGTTGAGCAACTGTCGCCTTCGCTGACTCCCTGGTGAGCGGTCCAACTGAAAGGTGTACGGTGTCAATCCTGTCAGACTAAGAAAAGAGATATCAGAATTATTATTGTATTCTTTTGTCCAAAGCAAGAAATATAATAATATTATTTACGTTTTTGATAACATTTAATTGGAAAAAATAATTTTCCTCATTTGAAAAACAGAAATTTTGCTTGTCATTTGAATTTGTTTTTCACCTCTGTCTCTCTTTTCCTCTTCCTCATTAGAGTGACAAAGTCTTCGCATCTCTAGTCTACTTAGACACCCTGAGACCAACACAGTCATCACCACATTTCACTAGTGGTTCACAATCACTGATACAACACTTAGTTGTCCCACCACACATAGGCTTTTACTCCACACAGATCTGTGTCAGTCTCTCTCCTCCCCAGCGTGCCAACATGCCGCAGACTGCAGACCCTATTGCCCATGGGGAAGATGTGAACATTTGGCTGAGAGGCATAACAGACAGCCTCACTCCAAAGACATTTGAACTGTTATTATTTTTAATAATAATCCTAATCCTGAGAAGATTCCTGACACAAGATTCAAGCCAGAACAACAACCACGAGGAGCTAGTCAAGATCACGAGCTCACTAAGCTATGCCTTCACAACCCAGCTGAAACTGAGCGACAAGCACATCACCCACCTTCAAGAGGAGCTGACAGGTGCTCAACGTCGCATAGACAAGCTGGAAGTGAAAGTTCAAAATCAACTCAAAGCACCCAGCGAGAGGGAGCAGGATACAACAGAACAAGTTATGAAGCTCCTAGCAGCCCTGGCAGCAGCTCAGCTCGACCAGCGACATGCAACGGCTGCTCAGAAGGACCTGGTAATCAGACTCCAGTATGCCGAACAGCTACTAGAGAAAGCCAAGCTAGACATCAGAAACAAGAACTCTGAAATCAGTGCTTTGAAATACCACCTTGAAAGGTACAGAACTGAAATGGACAATCTGACCCAACAACTAGATGATACCAACGATGAGCTCTACATGGTCAGAAAAGAACTCCAAAATGCTTACAAGCACAAACTAGAGCCAAGAAAAGAGAAACATCTCTTAGCCTCATCACTGCTGAGCAGAGCAGAGTCCCACGTCCAAGAACTGGCATGTGACGAAAGGAGCGAAGGGCCACAACCCAAAACCTCACCTGCCGTCGCCACACAACCCTTTCCTGCCAACGAAAGAAAACCTCCCGTCCAAGGCCTTGAAGCTGCACACGGGATGACCATCAAAGACCTCAACAAGCTGTCTAAAAACATCAGCAGGTTCAACCCGAACTCCACAGAGAGCCCCGACATCCAAGCTTATCTGCGAGATATCGAATTTCACCTGGAAGTGAGACCTCATGTGACTGACAGAGACTGGTTATACCTCCTTAGAGCCACGTCCAGTTCCGAGGTACGAAACTTTCTAGATCGACAGCCCAGTCAAACCAAGTCAAACTACCAGCGACTTCGTGAGGTCCTGATTAAAGAGTTTACAGACCCAGAGTCTGAACATGGACTGTTAACTGCCTTGGAAACCAAACAAGGTCGTCAAGAGACTCCACAAGCTTATTACAACCGACTCCGACAAGCCTACTTTGGTGCACACAACAGCCCTGACCTTGAAGAGGATGTGAACTTCAAAACCCTTTTCCTAAAGAATCTGCACCCCGGAGTAAGCCACCATCTAGGTGTCATGGCCTGTCCGAACTCCATGACCATCCAACAGTTGCGTGACCTAACACAGAAGGCCTATAACAAGCAGAAGTTGGCCTCAAAGAAAGGTAACAAAACATCCACACTCTTGAACTCTGTCAACAAAGACTCAAGCCTTGCACTGGACGACACCCAGTGGCATCACAACACCAGAGTCTTCCATCAAGAGCACAGAGAACGTGACGCCCATATCCACGACCGCTTTCAGCCCAACTGCTGGAAAAATCCATGGGACCAGCCACGCTTCTCAAGAAACCAAAAGGATAACATCTGGAAACCTAACCAGATATCCAAAGGTAATCACCTGACTCATCCAAGAGCAACTCTTGTGGGTAAGCGACAACAAAACCCACCTCAGCACCACTCAGACATGCACAGTGCTGAGTACTCACAAGAACATAACCGCTTACCATTAGAAGACACGGAACAAGTCATGGAACAACTAAGAGAGTTCCTTCAAGACAATTTACATGCAGGTGACCACAAAGTTGAGTCATGCTTGCTGTGACCAACGACAGAACGGAAGGCCGGTGATCACCTGGTGCACCGCATCAGAGATGACAAGCACCTGTTCAACAACAACCCAGAATGAACAAGTCTTTCACGGCCAACTGTTGATGAAAAATCTGAGGTACTAAAGGACATCACCTCAGTCACTAACAAACTGTCAAATGAACTCCAACTCCAAGTTCCAAATTCCCTGTCTGTGCAACAGCAACCACCAGAGCACAGAAGGTCAGAAAGTCTGCTACAGCCAGAAGGCATCACAAGAAGAATGCAACATAAGAGACAAGTTTTGCAACCCAGCTTCACACAGCCATGCCAAACTGCCTCCGACTGTCTGCTAAAGAACTTCCTGCCTTGCTGGACTGACCCTCATTAGACCATGGACACGCCCTCATCCAAGCCAAGGATGCTGAGAGCCAGTCTTCAGTGACATGCTAGAAAAAGGGGGAGACAACACAGACTTGAACAGATCTGACCACACATGCACTACACCAGTAACACACAACATTACCTACACCCAGAGGTAAACACATCTACTGATAACACAGTCAACAAACATATTCTTCCCACAGGTAGAATATCCAACTTTTAGTGTAACAAAGTTACACATACCCACCATGAAGAAAAGTGCAGCCATCCTCACAATAGGTAGAACACCTGACACTAAGTTAAGGTTCACGACACACTAGCTGCACCTGACATCCTAGCTCAATAGTAGTTGTAACACATGCTAGGAAAACCCACAGCAGCCTTGTTTTGTTTTGTTCTTCTTTTACCTATCCTTCTCCTTCCCCTCTTTCCTGAGTAGGTGAAACGCCTAGACACCCTGCGGGGGTCGAAGGTCTGATATTAGGATTGACTCGCAACACCTAATATCCGCCAGCCACTCTAAACTGAATGGAAGCCAGAGAGCTCCATGCATGATAGGTCAATTCATTGAATTGAAAATGAAATTACTAGAAAACTAATGGTAAACATGTAAAGTAAGACAACCTAGAAGAACCAAACAAAGTTAACCACAAATTTGATTGATGAATCAAAATAAAAACAATTTCCAAGACGATCTAAACTATCCTCAATGTGCTAAACTACATTGACTAATTGAACTTAACCACGTGTACCTAAATAACCTGATGCCTGCACCAGTACAGTAACTGTCATGGAGGTGTTGTCTTGCTGTTTGCTGTGTTTGTCTGCTTCTTCTGCCTTTGTTTCTCCAGCGATCGACGATGTCTTCACCTAAACACCTCGCCGATCGAAAGGGGGATATATGTAGCAGAAATGAGTCAAATCAGACAAATCAAAGAGTCTATCAGAGCTGTGTGCATTGAAACATGAGCTGAATTCCTCAGGAAGTCATAAATCAGTTCTAGTGCCACAGGAACCAAACAAGATAACCAACCAACCAACTTGTTCACACAACAGCTTTCAACATTAACACCAATAGAACAATTATTGACAATTTTAATTCAAAGAAGAGATTGTCAAATTTATTGTTCGTGATTGGAATGCAACGCTGGACATCACATGTAAACCCAGGAGATCAAGTTAAATACTTGCATTGACTTCCCCCCCCAGCCAGTGAAACCAGACTGAAATTCCTAAGGGGGAAGGGCTTTAAACCTTTGTCTTCACAGAAAAGTCCTTTGCCAGAGAATGGCAAAGAAACCCTTTTTATACATTATATATGGACCAGAATGAACTCAAAAAAGACTTATGAATGAATCATTCTATTGCTTAACTCCATATTCATTTACGTGTAACCCACACATTTGACTATCATGTTATAATCACTTATCGTGTATGTTTTCTTTAAATGACTATGGTATAGCTGAAGGGTACATAGTTGTGTTTGATATGTGTGTGATTGAATTTTCTTGCTTGATATTGCCCTGACAATCATTTATTTGTAAAATATATCATAATCATGTTATAGGAATCATGTCCAAAATTAGACCCTGTGAGGCAAGAACCACATGCTTGGTAAGATAAACAAATGATTTATGATACCCAAGACTCAAGAACATATCTGATTGGTCAAGGCAACAGTTGAGGGGTGGCCAACAGGAAGTTTTAAATACTTTGGACACGATGTAATTTCGCTTTTAGTCATGCCTTGCTTTTAGTTCTAGTCTGCCTGCTGCTATTAGCCATGTCGGCTTTTAGTCTGCTTTTAGTTCCAGCCTTGCTCATGCTATCAGTCATGCCTGCTCTTAGCTTGTAGCTTTGCTACCTAGCTTTAGCTTGTAGCATCTAGCCATGTGGTTAGTCATCATGGTTCTTTGAGCGCGGTTCCAGCGTGCCTGCCTGCTGCTACTTATGCCACAATGAGAAGGAACACAACCTAGTCTCGTCAAACTTTATTTCTTTTCTTTTCCGTTTGAGAGTTTCGTGTTCTGAGTTAAGTTTTGTAACGTCCATTCAACTTCAACCAGCGAACACGACTCTGCACTTTCAGCCAACGCCCAACAACCACGGGCTTCCCAAGACGTCACTTCAGAGACTGAACTTCCAGCCAATCAACGACCTCGGGATAGCCCTTTCACCGAGGCTCCTTCTTCACAGGAGATGCAAGTAACTTTACCTCCAGACTGTGACCTTTACTGGTGTATCTAATATAATTTTAACCCCATTGAGGAACTCAATGCGAGCGCTAATTACGTGATTGATGGTTGTTCATGTCTATGCAATTTAACGTATTGCTGTTAACTTGGGATTCCATATTTCCATTCTCTTAAACTCATCTTTCCCTAACTTTCGACCTTCCTGCAACTTGTGTGAATGTGTGTGTGCGTGCGTTTATGTGTTAGATTAGTTTATATGTCTTAGATTTATCTAATAAAGCCTTATTCATATTGAAAAGAGAAGTATCTTGTGTTTTGTGCTTACAAGTTAATGTCTTAAACTGTCGATCTTGTTACTGTGCTAATTGATAGTGTTTTCACTATAGTTTGGATATTAGTATCCAGCGCAGATTTGATGTTAAACGGCTCGTTCACTGAACCGCAGGCGCGTCTCCGTGAGCAGCCGTGAAACAGTGATTCTGTTCAAATTCCCTTTAAAATCTTAAATGATTCCCTTTGAGCTAAATTGACCTGTTTCCCTTACAACCCTCTGGAGTCGATTTACGCGTATATGCCATATCTGTCTCTGTCACCTCTCTTCACAGAGACCTAAATGAAACAACCCGAATCTCAGCGAATAATTGCCTCAAATTATTAGATTGATTTCTGAGGGATCATTTGACACTGAAGACTGGAGCGATGGTTGATGAAAATTCAGCGTTGAATAACTTTTATTCTTCAATTTTGTACATTTATCTTGGTCGTGTTTCATCCTTGTCAAATTAAATGTTAACTATGACTTTGGTCTCTTAGCTAAAGCGTCATCTACATTTTTAAGTGCAGTGTACAAAGTTCTTAGAGAGTTAGTCTTCAACATCATGCTGCTCTGGTTTGGCTGTAGTTGGGATGCGTTATTGGTCCAGCTGCCTTGTTTGAGAGCAGTTTTAGTTTATTCCCATATGTCAGTTTCTCTAAGATTAATAGAAACCCAGTGCACATAGCCTAGGGCAGCCTCCTCCCAGGGCTTCTCATGGCCATTCATATTCATTTACAACCTGCGTTTGGCACTACAGGAGCAAAGCCGGATTGACATGCGCGCACACACACACACACACACTGCAATGTGCGACTGGCAAGTTATTGTAGCGGAACACACATACACGGAGATCCTGAGAAGACATGCCAAACATGGCAGCCGTTCAAGGAGAACGAAGAAAACAAACGAAGGCTCTCACACATTTGTTTGTGGTCCTGAAACGGTTTTGTATTTAAGTCGTTGCCTGTTAAACAAAAAAAAGAAGAGACTCTTACTGCCTTGCATTATTGACAAACTATTTTCTTGTTTAGCACAGTAAAGCTGATTTGACACAACCAGTATTGTATAAAGCGGTATACAAATAAAGATGACTTGATCATGTATGTGACAAATAAAAATCTGGAATCGTTTCCATAACAAAAACAATGAGAAAAAAAAGAAGAGAAAATAGCCGGATAGACAGATCATACTTGTACTGTTTCAGCGCACAAGGAGTCATATGAACTCTATCTAGTCTAAAATAAAATGCCGCAAATTGTGGATCAACCGACTAGAGCTCCTGGAACTGTTGGAAGCACCATATACTTTCCTTCCCCATATAATGTCACTCTCCCACAAATGTCGTTGTAAACTGACATTACCCTCACTGCTAACTTCAAAAGTTAACATTTCTGCAGCACACAGTGCTAGGCTACAATTGCAACTGTTGTTTTAGCAACAAAAGACGCCCTCGAATGCTATTTGTAACCAAAACACTGCCAGCTTTTTATTTTACAAAAAAACACTCGTCAACTTTTTCTTGTCAAAAAAGACGCCAAGTGTTAAATGTAATGCCTTATAAAGCAAATTACATTACATTTCAAGTCTTCTCAAACCATGCGAACAGAACAGAGTTGGAATGAAATATTTCCCCACCACAATAATTCCCAGATTTAATTTGTGCAATCTGATTATTTTTATCTTTTTTGTGGCATGATTGCTCATGAGAAAAATTCAAGATTTTAATTTATTCAAGTTTTAATTTATTTTTTCATAGGCTATTTTTTTTTTTTCAATTAATTTTTAGCTTTTTTTTTTTAATTTTTTAACTCCATCATTGTAAGTTGTTCTTTATTTTTACTTTTCCACCGAATGTTTTATTATACCATGTAAAAAAATTAAATTAATATAGAGCAGCTTGAGCATTCTGCTAAACATCTTCTATTGAAAACCGGAGCAAACAATGTAACAATGTGAGGTTGAACAAATAATGTCAGGATTTTTATTTTTGTGTGATCCTTTTATATCACACAGGTCTCCTCTGTGGTGTAGTCACATTTATAACAATGCAGCTTTTACGAATGACCATCAGTCCTTCAGTTTTATTGGTGCGGTGGACTTCTGAAGGCATTTGTTGTGGGTGAACCCTCACGCCGGAGAGCAAGAGAGATGAAGAGGATGTGAGACTCTTGGCAAGGAGGTTGAGTTGTGCGGTTTTCCTTCACGACCGGAGACTGAGATCAGGTTCTGCCTCAGATTAGATTAATGCCCGAGCTTCCTGTAATTGATGGATGGATTGATTCAGGCCTGTTTGTTACAGTGTAGCATACGTTAAATGAATTGGAGGATGAGATGAGAGTCAGCAGAAGCCGCTGTGGCTTCACACACACAAGCATTCGCGCTTTCTCTTATACTTCATTGTATAGAACCATTATGATCTCATCATTCCCCATGGACAAGCCCCCAAAGACCAGAAAGCCCGTAATGCATTTGATTTAATCTATCTGTAAGCGGCCGGTGAATGAATGAGACACATCATTAGTGGTCTATCAGGTTACTCGGCTGCTTTCTTTACACTTGCACAATACATTTAGGCCTTTGAAGGTCTGGGTGGGTGTTTTTGTGATCTCGATACATGAGAGGATGAGACAGTCAGTGAAAAGTTGCACCAGAATGCTTTTAAGCTTGTACTGGATGAATTCAAATTTGCTTGTGGGTAGTGTGTAGCTGCTTGTGTGTGTTTGAAGGCGAGAAAAGGGGGTTGGGGGGGAATCGCTTGGCTTTTTTTGGCAGGCTCATGTCTGTTAGGACATTCCTCTCGCAACCACAAAATGACTAACTTTCCTGCTCCAGTCTCTTTTTCCCCCCACTCTCTATTTGTGTGGCTCATGTTTTTCCCAGGGATTCTGTCCCCACTCGGACAGTGAAGGCGGGACATGGGCGGAGTTACAAGCATACAGTATGTCACAACATATGAGAACAAACAGTTTTGTTTGTCATACACATTTGTTTGGAAGTAGCGTTTGCATTTGGGAGCGTTATATCCTTCCAGTTCAAGTCTCTGAGGTATCCTGCACCAAACCCCATCCCCCTGCTCTGCTTGTCAGGCTGGTCATAAACAGTCGTAACTCAGAGTTCGGCTGGTCCGGGCCCTTTTTCTCACCCCACTTTCCCATCGAAGTGCAGAATACACCAGGAATTGGGCATTGTATAATTGTGTATGGCTGCTTTAAATGGCAATTTGAAGCTCTGGTGGCTCTTTAATTAGTGGTGCGGTCCCTCTGGAGCGGGTTTAACGTTTCCTTTGTAATTACACATCTGAATACAGCGGTGTGCTTGCATGTGGCAGGCCTCTCTTATCGCCCTGCACCGCGCAGCCGTGACAAAGGTTTGTGAAGAGGAGGGGGAGGAAGAACACAGGGGTTAGAATTGGCTGTGGCGGGGGGGGGATAGCGTTAACGGCCGCACTCTCAGGTTAGAGATATGACTTTTGCCCTTCAAAGTGTCAGTTTATAGTGCTGCTGGGGTATTAATTTTGCGGTTTAGATGTTTCGGGGGCCAGATATGTTGAAATGTGAAGCAATTTTGCATGTTTTTAGTTGATTATGTTGGAATTTCTGCAGTGTGGAACGTTTTTGTAGATTAATATGCAAAACAACCAAGTCTAAGTTGATTTCCCAAGGGATATAATCAAAAAAAAGGGTTCCAAAAAGGGAGTGTTTGCAGCAGTGCTATAGAAGAACCACTTTGGGTTCTTCAAGGAACCTTCCATTCAGCAGTTCTGAAAAAAAAAAACTATTATACTTTTCCTTAGTGAAGAACATTTCATAATCTAAAAAACGTTTTCCACTAAAAAGAACCTATTGTGAAATTGAATATAGATGTAAAAGGTACTTCATGGGACCATCAATGTAAATAAAGAACCCTTATTTTTCGGTAATGTCTCTTTTCACAAGACAGTCAGAGGTTATGATCATTTGAGCTTTGATCTTTGACCTCATCAGCCTCAGTGTCAGCATTAAAGTTGTATATCATTTAGTGACATTATGCAGTGTTTTCTCCCGTCTATATATAATTTTTTGAAGCACAGATAACCTTAAAAGTGCTTCTCTCCCTGCTTGCTGAAATTGCTCATTTGCGGTGTCTTCAGTCACGCAGGAACCCCTTTACATGCTGCAGTAGGTTAATGATTTAGTGTCTCTTGTAATACAGAACGAAGGCCTGGAGTAAAGAGAGGAAGAGAGAGAGAGGATATAGGAGAAAAGAGAGGGTAAAGAAATAGGTGTTTATGGGGAATGTGTGGATTAAAAGCCATAATGTTGATGGATTGTTTTAATTTGCTGGTCTGTGACCACAGAGTGGAAGAGACACAGATGCTCAGGGACTGCATTTCCTCTCACTCCCTCTCCTGGCAGGAGGTGCCACTGCAACACAACCCAGTTAAACATCCCCCAAATTCACCTCGTGCAGGAGAATGGAAGCTGCTTAATGTTAAAAGGTGTTTTACAGTCCCGGAGATGGATTTATTGTCTGCTTAAAAGGTCAACTTGTAGCTTCTAGACCAAGGTGCAATTCTAGACAGTTCACCTTTTTTGCCCTTAAAAGGCTGGTAGCCTAAAAATATAGACTGCTGGTGTAGTGCATTTTTAAAATGTATCTCTATGTGTTGTGTAAAAAAAACACTTACAAAATTTGAAATGGACATTGTATACTGCACTATAACTTTGTTTGGAATCTCAATGTATTATTGAGGCTTTTAGAATATTTTGTCACTTTAAATAATATTTTTATAGTAGTCACAAAAATTCTTATTATTTTTTAGTGTACACAGTAGCTGTGATTAATATATTTTAGCAGCAATTATAATTTGTAAACAATAGTATTAATAATAATAAAAGAATAATTCTAAATAATAAATATTTTACAGTAGTCACAATAGCGGTGTTAAATATGGTGTTTTGGCAGAAACACTGGTTACCATTATAAATGTTTTATTGATGAGTTTTGATGTTATTCATGCTGTCATGCTTCACTGCTCCATTTTGGTTATTTCAAGTTTTAATATTTCTCTCCTAGAAAATCCCATGACACAAAGACATTGTCTAGCTGTTATCACTACACACTACACTGTGTTTAGTGAACAGCTACATGCTAAAGACTGATAGCAGCCTCTTTCTCGTCATTAAAGCCGCGTGGTTGTGTGTATGTTAGTGTGGTCAGCAGGACGGCACATATACAGTATGTTGAGGTAATCATCACTGACCCTTCCTGACCTGCTGCGCCTCCACACGTAGCGATTAGCATGACGCTGCATTAGTGACCCTTTGTGTCCCGTGCTGTGTGAGTGTCACTGAGGGTTACGGGGAACACGACAGCTCATCTAAGCATCCAGCACCGCAGTCACAATCCTAGTCTTTAAATATAGAGCTATGTTGAGTAAAATGCTGCTGTTTCTAGCTTGCTTACGATTCCTGCTGTGGGCTCATTGTGTGTGTGTCATTAGCCTAGCTAATGCTAATGCCAAACTATACTGGAATCAGTCGTCACTCTCTTGTGTGATTCTCATGAGGAGTGCTATTTGTATGGAGATGATGATTTTGCTTATGTAGAGCATACAGTTCAGTGAACTCAAGTTCCATTTCAGCTTACACTTAGAAGGTAGCTGCCTATTTAGACAGTGAGGGGTCTCTCTATGATTTGAACAGAAAGGTTTTGTTTTGGATGCTAGTCCACAACATGGGATTCTGGTATGTTGGTGTTTCACTAGTTTTCTGGCTCAGGAAGCTTTACTTTTCAGACCTAGCTTTACTTTTTCATAGACCTACATAGTAGCATTAGGGGGAGAAAAGATGTTTGGGGTTAGTAAGATAATGTTGTTATATGTTGTTATATATATATAGTAATGTTATATATTATATATATATATATATATATATATATATATATAATATTGCTATCAATGTTGAAAACAGTGGAGTTTTTTTTCAGGATTCTTTGATGAAAGTTCAAAATGTCAAGGTTTATTTTAAATAGATTTTTTTTACATTAGAAATGTCTTTAATTTTATTTTTGATCTAATAAATGTGTCCGTGCTATAAATAAAATTATTAATTTCTGGAAAATAACATGATGCCTAACAATCAAAGCTGCATACGAGTTTGTTACCCAGTGTTTTGATAATATATTTTGGTAACATTCGTCCGTTCTTAGTAAGACGGTAGTCTTCAGTAGTCATCAAACATTTTTTGTATTCTTTTTTTTTTTCATTAATAAATTAATTATTTTTGACATGCTGGATTAAATCAACTATGCCCATAATATTGGACACATGCCCTCTCAGTTTGAATGGGCATGACACCAAAGACATCTTTTTTAGTAAGATTTTTTTTTTATTTGCTTCTCAATTGTCTCATATCATCTTAGTTTTCCCCCTTCATTTGCTGCAGGTGGTGTTGAGACGCATAGCGCTCTCTTTCTAGACCTTCCTAGATCAGCTGCTAAAACTTCCCATTGTTCTGGCTTTCTCTGTAGGACTGTTCTCTTAAAGTGCACACACATACAAAACACAAAACATGCATGCACAATTCATGATTTATGCTGGCAGGAATTTTCGTTGAATGGGTGATATTCTCATGTCACCCAACACTTTCCAGCAGTAAGGGAACCTGGTGTTTCACTCTTATCTGTGTGTGTGTTTATGAGAGAGAAATGAGAGTGAACAAGCTTGAATCTAGGTCGTGTAACAATATGCCGCGCTACAGTTTGCCGATGCCCATAGGAGACAGTGTGTCTCTCGTTTTATCTTGTGTGTTTTTCTTTTTTTGTCAGTGCCAGTGATAGATACCTGTGATCATGAGTTTCTGCTGTGTATCAGGGATATCTGTTCATCTGTGTCTGTGAGCATGTGCTTTGAGGATGCTGACAGTGCATACTTAAAGTGTGTGCATGCGAGCAGCGGGTTTGTGAATAATTTTAGTTGGCAGTAAGTGCATTTTTTTTATTAATTTTTTTTGCAATCTTGAAGTACTAACTACTTCATTGGAACTGTAAAGGTCATGACCTTTACTTCATAAAAAAACTGAGAATTATAAAACTGTTATCCAGACCTGGCAAAGTTAGTTATGGAACATAAGGCTTACAAGTCATGGAAATTTAATAAAATTAAATAAGCTAGATATTGTCCTTATGTGGACTAAAACTCTGATTTCAGTGGTAAAATTGTTTCACAAATTATTCTGAATATTTCCTTCCCAACTAGTAAGTTGCATTTTCTAGTAGCCGTTTCTAATTTATTGAGGTATCCAACTATATCAGGTGGCAGATCAAGTGAGATCCACATGAATAAATGCTGCATTATGTCACTGCTGACAACTCATAAAAATGCAACTCATATCGCTTAAAAAAAACACAAAAACATGGTTATTGCAGTTAAACCATTGCAACCACAAATTAACCATGTTTTTTTGCTACGCTAACCATAGTTTAACCATGGTATTTGTAGTAAAAACTGTGGTTATTCAAATGGTAATAAATCTGCCTACAAACCTTTTACTATAATAAAACCATGGTTCATTTTCATAGGTGATGTTTGACCATAATTATATAGTCAATGTAAATTACATTTTTAAGTATACATCAGTACCAAACTTTTCAAATTTTTTATTAGCATCAAGTTAAATATGGCATGCACTGAGGTTATAGCTACTGTAGCAACTTGTCCCCCCATCTTTCCCCTCAATATTGTTTAGCATCACAATTGTTTAAAAAAAACTCACCATCCTCTCAGTGGGGTTAGTATAACACCCTTTCGAGTCGATTAACGCATATATGCGTTTTGAGTCATTTTCACCTGATAACCCCGAAAAGAACTTAAATTACACTCTCAGTTTTAATCGTACAGATAAGAGCAATACATCAATCGAATCTGTAAAGGGTCTAGTTTTTTTTTGGATACAGACATAATAACAAAAAACCTTTGTGCACTTATAAAATAAAGATAACAAACAAGGTGCGCTGTCTACAGTCTTTGTCTCCGCTGATCGTCATGTACAAACATTTCATTAAAATGAACTGTAACTCCGTGAATACTCAACGAAGAGACATGAGAGAGATATCTATAGAAAGCCTGGAATGTCTACTTTTAAACTAAACAAGTGCTGCCGAAAACAAATATTCTGAGATAAAGTAATCCATATGAAAACAACGCGATGTCTATTTTCATATCTCCGCTCATTATATTTAATGTGACCACGCCCCCGCGCTGAACGCGCTATTCAGATTCAAACTGAAGCGCGTGGCTTGAATACGCCCACACAGAAGAAAAAGCAGCCAGACTATTCTTCAAGTTTTTATTTTATTTTACTGTTTGCTTTCGCGATGAGAGGACTAAGACATAATTCACCCCAAAAAGATGTGATGTGGTTGAGGATTTGAGAAATGGATTTCCTCAGAAAAAAGAATGAAGCACTTTATTCAGCAGAGATCATAAACATGAGTAAGTCTCTTTTTATTTATTTGTACTAGTTTTCACATAACGTGTAAACATTTTACTAGTTAGACTTTTTCCAAATACTTTTTCCAAACTATAATTCCTGACTAAATGTATAATCAAGTGAAACATTATGAAGTTTCAATAACAATATACAATACTATACCATTCAAAAGCTTGATGTAAATAATATAAATGTGACAAATAGAGATAACTCTAACAAATGTAAAAACAATGCAGTTCTTTCGATTTATTCCCCCTAAAAAAACTGAAAAATATATCAGCTCTTTCAACATATAATAATAATAATAATAATAATTGATGATGATAATAAATGGGGTTTATTTGGTAGAAAATAAGATTGTTAAAAGGATTTCTGAAGGATTGTGTGACTAGAGAAAGGATGCCAAAAAATTTGAAAGTCAGCTTTGATTGTTCCTAATAAACTGTTTAACTGCTCCCCCAAGTGGATATTAAATTATGTTGTGGGATAATTAAATATATTCTTAATAAACTACAAACATAAAATTATATACTTTTATTTGTTCTCTTTCTTGTAAGTCCTCACTCACAGTAGCACAGTTGAATGAGAGGCTCATTATGCAGCTCATTATGCAGGCCTTTGTCTTCTCAGGTGTAAATCACAATGATATTCATGATAGTTGACGCCTACTCGCATATGACTTTTACCAACAAAAAGTGTTTTAGAAAATTTAAATCAATATATTGTTTTCTGTGAGTGAGTAAACAAGATGATTTTTCACATCATTCAGAAAGAAAAATTCTAAGGCTACAAGCTCCAGTTCTCAACTTTTCCGGCAACCAATTTTATGTATGTGTTTATTCCCTTATTCAAGTGATTTAACATTTTTAGTTTTTCACTAAACCATGCATAACATTTTTTTTCTCAAAAATACAATCATGTACATGCATGCATTTCACATTATTATTATAGCCCAGTTTGTGCTGATTACAGTGATATTAGACTTTACCCATTTAGAATATTTATAAAGAAACTGAAAAAAGCACAAATGTCAGGGCATGACAAAAACTTCTCAAGGCCCCAAAAATACCCTTAGACTCCAGAGGGTTAAACATGTCTAAAGTTAGCCCTTTGAATTACCCTTTAGACCTTTGAAAAATACTAGCAATAACTACTTCTAGTAAGTTAGCATTCCTCTCAGTAATGTTAGAATAACAAAGCCTTAGAAAGCTAGCATACTCTTAGCATCAGCATACCACAAGTTAGCACAACATGGTTGTGACAGTCCCTATATTTACACCAGAAGCACAGACATGGAGTGTTGCTTGGACAAATTGTTTGCTAGCCAAGGTTTTTCAAAGAACAAAGACTTGTTTCTCCCTCTTTTTGATTTAGATTCCCAAAGGGGGACATGTAATGAACACCTTAACAGAAAAAAACCCACATTGTTACCTGGCACAACTAATCTATAGATGTAATTGGAAAGGAAACATGTTCATTCATGTTCAATCTGTCCTGCGGTTTTCTCTCGTAAATGGAGGCACATCCATAGCATCTAACGTTAACATCGTTTAGCCATTTCTTCAGAGAAGGCTCTTTGTAGTGCTACGCGCTTGTTTACCCCCTCTGGCGTCTCACGCTGCAATAGAATGTTCTCTCGGGTCCACAAGATTCCATTTGCAGTTGGTCGGCGGTGAGGAATGTCGATGTTGATTTAGGTTTCTGTGCGAAATATGCTGGAATGCTGTGAAATGGATAAGCGTCTTTGAAGTGTGCCCTTTCCCGGTCTGTATGGAAGGTTAAGTGTCTCGATATGCATTGACATTTACTGTAGACGAGCCACTTAATTGGGCAACACACACTTAGCCACCTCTGCGCGCGCACACGCATAAACATTCTCAAATTTAATTTCAATCTGTCTGTGCAATTTATGAGCTAAATGGAACATTGAAATAACCCACTTCGGAATTGTAGACGAACACTCGTGTCTAAGATGGACTTGCATGTATTAGTAACGCAGATGTATGGTAATGTATAGGCATAATTAATCTTCAGACATCTCCATCGCCTGTGACACTTTTTACTTGAGGGAAAATTTTTAGAGCTTATTTTCAAATGGAAATTTTCTTGGAAGTCTGTGCTGCCTTTTACAGTCAGTTCACTTTCAAATAAAGCGCTTTTACCCTTTCATAAACCTTAAACACTCGAATCGATCCTGTTTGTGCCGGTTTTATAAGAGGTGTCTTGAATGGTTTTATATGATTTTGGTCTAGAAGTAAATAGCCAATGAAACGCAGGTTGCATAATATGTTCCAACCCCAAAAAATGTCAATGAACAATGGATTATAATAAAGTTTACCATTTTTACGGTTTACCATCAGTCTCAGGACTGGCTGAAGGCAATGCTTTGCTTCAACAGGAGGGAGCTCTTCCATGAAGATGGCTTTCACTGGGATTGTTTTGACCTGCTCACCCTCTGCAGATTGTATCTTGCAACTCTCTCTCTCTAGTTTTCAAGCACCGCCAGGTAGTTTGCCCGGTGGACCCCGTCCTCATGTGATCCTCTTCCTCTGAGCTCAAACGCTGTGTTTTTCTGTTGTGCTCAGGTATGTCAGATTGTCTTCC
>NW_020524445.1:0-20000 GCF_003368295.1 Carassius auratus
GTAGCAGAAATGAGTCAAATCAGACAAATCAAAGAGTCTATCAGAGCTGTGTGCATTGAAACATGAGCTGAATTCCTCAGGAAGTCATAAATCAGTTCTAGTGCCACAGGAACCAAGCAAGATAACCAACCAACCAACTTGTTCACACAACAGCTTTCAACATTAACACCAATAGAACAATTATTGACAATTTTAATTCGAAGAAGAGATTGTCAAATTTATTGTTCGTGATTGGAATGCAACGCTGGACATCACATGTAAACCCAGGAGATCAAGTTAAATACTTGCATTGACTTCCCCCCCAGCCAGTGAAACCAGACTGAAATTCCTAAGGGGGAAGGGCTTTAAACCTTTGTCTTCACAGAAAAGTCCTTTGCCAGAGAATGGCAAAGAAACCCTTTTTATACATTATATATGGACCAGAATGAACTCAAAAAAGACTTATGAATGAATCATTCCATTGCTTAACTCCATATTCATTTACGTGTAACCCACACATTTGACTATCATGTATAATCACTTATTGTGTATGTCTTTTGATAACTATAGGATACCTAGTCATGTCTAGTATTCAAATAATCGCATTTTCTTGCTTGATATTGTCCTGACAATCATTTATTTGTAAAATATATCATAATCATGTTATAGGAATCATGTCCAAAATTAGACCCTGTGAGGCAAGAACCACATGCTTGGTAAGATAAACAAATGATTTATGATACCCAAGACTCAAGAACATATCTGATTGGTCAAGGCAACATTTGAGGGGTGGCCAACAGGAAGTTTTAAATACTTTGGACACGATGTAATTTTGCTTTTAGTCATGCTTGCTTTTAGTCTGCCTGCTGCTATTAGCCATGTCTGCTTTTAGTCTGCTTTTAGTTCTAGTCTAGCTGCTGCTATTAGCCATGTCGGCTTTTAGTTCTAGCATTGCTCGTGCTATCAGTCATGCCTGCTCTTAGCTTTTAGCTTGTAGCTTTGCTACCTAGCTTTAGCTTGTAGCATCTAGCCATGCGGTAGTCATCATTGTTCTTTGAGCGCGGTTCCAGCGTGCCTGCCTGCTGCTACTATGAGAAGGAACACAACCTAGTCTCGTCAAACTTTATTTCTTTTCTTTTCCGTTTGAGAGTTTCGTGTTCTGAGTTAAGTTTTGTAACGTCCATTCAACTTCAACCAGCGAACACGACTCTGCACTTTCAGCCAACGCCCAACAACCACGGGCTTCCCAAGACGTCACTTCAGAGACTGAACTTCCAGCCAATCAACGACCTCGGGATAGCCCTTTCACCGAGGCTCCTTCTTCACAGGAGATGCAAGTAACTTTACCTCCAGACTGTGACCTTTACTGGTGTATCTAATATAAGTTTAACCTCATTGAGGAACTCAATGCGAGCGCTAATTACGTGATTGATGGTTGTTCATGTTTATGCAATTTAACGTATTGCTGTTAACTTGGGATTCCATATTTCCATTCTCTTAAACTCATCTTTCCCTAACTTTCGACCTCCCTGCAACTTGTGTGAATGTGTGTGTGCGTGCGTTTATGTGTTAGATTAGTTTATATGTCTTAGATTTATCTAATAAAGCCTTATTCATATTGAAAAGAGAAGTATCTTGTGTTTTGTGCTTACAAGTTAATGTCTTAAACTGTCGATCTTGTTACTGTGCTAATTGATAGTGTTTTCACTATAGTTTGGATATTAGTATCCAGCGCAGATTTGATGTTAAACGGCTCGTTCACTGAACCGCAGGCGCGTCTCCGTGAACAGCCGTGAAACAGTGATTCTGTTCAAATTCCCTTTAAAATCTTAAATGATTCCCTTTGAGCTAAATTGACCTGTTTCCGTTACATTTATAATGGTGGAGAATGCGGGCAGTTTAATCTAAATTGTGAGCATAAACCAAGTTATTTAATCTTTGATTTTGCTAAAGGAATGAAAGGTGAGAAGCTTGCGAGACTGGAGTGTGTGTTTGTGTTTGTGTGACGTAAGCAGCGCGCGCCCTCCCGCTTGAATGAAAGGAGCTAGAGGAGACTTTAACTCGAGTCCGTCTCCCCTTTATTATCAGCAGTAAGTGAACTTAAAAGTAAACATCTGAGATCGTACAATAAGGTAGAAATTGAGCGTGTTCCTCATTTGTGTAATGCCTTGTTTTATAGCTGATTTGATTTCACTGCGTGTTCCAGTGTCTCAAACGCTATCTCAGTCACTGTTTGCTGAACGGAGCTAAACTGTTAGTGTTTAAAAGGGATATAAATCGGTGAATAAAGAATAGTTTTGAGCGGGTTCCTCAATCTATTTATCAAAGTCCCCGTATTCATATTTCATATAGTTTGATTGCCAGTGCGTGTTCCACTGCCGAATCAAATTTGATATTCGACTCCCCTAAGTTAACGTTAAACATTAGAGAACAATGTTTGCCCATTTGTATCCGTTCACAAAGTGAATGCAATCTCGCGTAACACTGCGTGTGTCCGAGAGTAATTTGAATGGGAGTGTTTTAAAAGCTTGATCAAGTAAATTTTAACTGTGTACCAACAGCGAAGGAAAACTTTTATGTTTGTGTCCAGAAAAACTGGCACGGAGAATCAAATTGCTGAGATTGATATAATAACTACAGCAGGAAGCTGCTATTTGAATTAAGATAAATTTAACTCTATACAAACTGAGAGTTTAAGTGCCACATCGCAAAACCAACTGAAAGGCGGTGTTGTTATTTGTACAGTGTTGAAATGAGCCGACATTTCATGTAACATGCTTAACTGTATTTGCAACAATGCAACGATTCATGTGCTGATCCACTAGAATGTGTTTTGGTTGCCATAGTGACGACCGTGACCCGGAAGCCTAACGTACTTCCGGAGCAACTCTGAACTGTGCACGCGCAGCGCACAAACTCTGCGGTGTCGCTAAGCTAACGAAACCATTGCATTTACATTGAAGTCTATACTAAAGCCACTAGCCTCAAAGGTTAGCCGTTAGCATTACCATCCAGTGGTAAAATAATGTGTGTTTGGGCAACGCTGACGTGATTTAACCATTTTAAACATCTTAACTAACACTTGTTAGTCTCTTTCTTTTTATCGCTCTCTCTTCTCACTAGACCACTTATTTTCATTTTACTAGAAAGGGAAATACTGACTCACAATTATTCAATGTCAAATTGAAATTTAATTGAAACATTAAATTTATTTGGAAGCATTTAAAATTTCCCTCTCAGATCATTTCATATGATCTTTTATTTCTAGTATTCTCTTTTGGGTCTAATTATTTTAGGAATGAATAAGCCTTGAACTTTGGAAGTTAAAGTAAACTTATTCTTCCTAATTTATTTATTACCCATCTGAATATATGCTATTCAGACCTTTACTTATTTGAATGCGTTTTACCCCTCTTCCTGTTTTGGTTATACACTTAACCACTATTGTTTTACGTATTGATTTCCTCTTTTTAATTTCATTTTTGCATATTTTGCCCATTTATTAATTTTTTTTAATTTTCCTATTTCTTACCATTTCTTTTGTGTATCCTAGCCTGGGAACGACAAACCTGAGCCCTAAAAGGAGACATTGTTATCCCTCACTACGAGTTCAAATAAATTAGAAAGACAACTCTCTTTCACTTAAAGTTTATTTTGTTTGATAAGTTGTGCAGCAACTAACACAACGCTCTCCTTGTAGTTCAGATAACCGCTACTGAGACTTACCATCTCCGTCCTCTCTCTCCTTTACTTTCCTCTTCTCTTTTTACATTTGTAGGACATGTAAGAACCATCAATCAATTCTAAGTGAAGTAAATACACAATCGTGCCAAAGACGACGAATCATCCTTATGAATTTGATTGTAATCATCCTCTCATTTGTTCTTCCTAACCTCCCTACATTTGGAAACGCAATCCAAGTTTTAGCATCTCATCCATCGTTGAGATCAATTTAATAGAGATACGTGTTGAGCAACTGTCGCCTTTGCTGACTCCCTGGTGAGCCGTCCAACTGAAAGGTGTACGGTGTCAATCCTGTCAGACTAAGAAAAGAGATATCAGAATTATTATTGTATTCTTTTGTCCAAAGCAAGAAATATAATAATATTGTTTACGTTTTTGATAACATTTAATTGGAAAAAATAATTTTCCTCATTTGAAAAACAGAAATTTTGCTTGTCATTTGAATTTGTTTTTCACCTCTGTCTCTCTTTTCCTCTTCCTCATTAGAGTGACAAAGTCTTCGCATCTCTAGTCTACTTCGACACCCTGAGACCAACACAGTCATCACCACATTTCACTAGTGGTTCACAATCACTGATACAACACTTAGTTGTCCCACCACACATAGGCTTTTACTCCAAACAGATCTGTGTCAGTCTCTCTTCTTCCCAGCGTGACAACATGCCGCAGACTGCAGACCCCATTTCCCATGGGGAAGATGTGAACATTTGGCTGAGAGGCATAACAGACAGCCTCACTCCAAAGACATTTGAACTGTTATTATTTTTAATAATAATCCTAATCCTGAGAAGATTCCTGACACAAGATTCAAGCCAGAACAACAACCACGAGGAGCTAGTCAAGATCACGAGCTCACTAAGCTATGCCTTCACAACCCAGCTGAAACTGAGCGACAAGCACATCACCCACCTTCAAGAGGAGCTGACAGGTGCTCAACGTCGCATAGACAAGCTGGAAGTGAAAGTTCAAAATCAACTCAAAGCACCCAGCGAGAGGGAGCAGGATACAACAGAACAAGTTATGAAGCTCCTAGCAGCCCTGGCAGCAGCTCAGCTCGACCAGCAACATACAACGGCTGCTCAGAAAGACCTGGTAAACAGACTCCAGTATGCCGAACAGCTACTAGAGAAAGCCAAGCTAGACATCAGAAACAAAAACTCTGAAATCAGTGCTTTGAAAGACCACCTTGAAAGGTACAGAACTGAAATGGACAATCTGACCCAACAACTAGATGATACCAACGATGAGCTCTACATGGTCAGAAAAGAACTCCAAAATGCTTACAAGCACAAACTAGAGCCAAGAAAAGAGAAACATCTCTTAGCCTCATCACTGCTGAGCAGAGCAGAGTCCCACGTCCAAGAACTGGCATGTGACGAAAGGAGCGAAGGGCCACAACCCAAAACCTCACCTGCCTTCGCCACACAACCCTTTCCTGCCAACGAAAGAAAACCTCCCGTCCAAGGCCTTGAAGCTGCACACGGGATGACCATCAAAGACCTCAACAAGCTGTCTAAAAACATCAGCAGGTTCAACCCGAACTCCACAGAGAGCCCCGACATCCAAGCTTATCTGCGAGATATCGAATTTCACCTGGAAGTGAGACCTCATGTGACTGACAGAGACTGGTTATACCTCCTTAGAGCCACGTCCAGTTCCGAGGTACGAAACTTTCTAGATCGACAGCCCAGTCAAACCAAGTCAAACTACCAGCGACTTCGTGAGGTCCTGATTAAAGAGTTTACAGACCCAGAGTCTGAACATGGACTGTTAACTGCCTTGGAAACCAAACAAGGTCGTCAAGAGACTCCACAAGCTTACTACAACCGACTCCGACAATCCTACTTTGGTGCACACAACAACTCTGACCTTGAAGAGGATGTGAACTTCAAAACCCTCTTCCTAAAGAATCTGCACCCTGGAGTCAGTCACCATCTAGGTGTCATGGCCTGTCCGAACTCCATGACCATCCAACAGTTGCGTGACCTAACACAGAAGGCCTATAACAAGCAGAAGTTGGCCTCAAAGAAAGGTAACAAAACATCCACACTCTTGAACTCTGTCAACAAAGACTCAAGCCTTGCACTGGACGACACCCAGTGGCATCACAACACCAGAGTCTTCCATCAAGAGCACAGAGAACGTGACGCCCATATCCACGACCGCTTTCAGCCCAACTGCTGGAAAAATCCATGGGACCAGCCACGCTTCTCAAGAAACCAAAAGGATAACATCTGGAAACCTAACCAGATATCCAAAGGTAATCACCTGACTCATCCAAGAGCAACTCGTGTGGGTAAGCGACAACAAAACCCACCTCAGCACCACTCAGACATGCACAGTGCTGAGTATGCACAAGAACATGACCGCTTACCATTAGAAGACACGGAACAAGTCATGGAACAACTAAGAGAGTTCCTTCAAGACAATTTACATGCATATGACCACAAAGTTGAGTCATGCTCGCTGTGACCAGCGACAGAACGGAAGGCCGGTGATCACCTGGTGCACCACATCAGAGATGACAAGCACCTGTTCAACAACAACCCAGAATGAACAAGTCTTTAACGGCCAACTGTTGATGAAAAATCTGAGGTACTAAAGGACATCACCTCAGTCACTAACAAACTGTCAAATGAACTCCAACTCCAAGTTCCAAATTCCCTGTCTGTGCAACAGCAACCACCAGAGCACAGAAGGTCAGAAAGTCTGCTACAGCCAGAAGGCATCACAAGAAGAATGCAACATAGGAGACAAGTTTTGCAACTCAGCTTCACACAGCCATGCCAAACTGCCTCCGACTGTCTGCTAAAGAACTTCCTGCCTTGCTGGACTGACCCCTCATTAGACCATGGACATGCCCTCATCCAAGCCAAGGATGCTGAGAGCCAGTCTTCAGTGACATGCTAGAAAAGGGGGAGACAACACAGATTTGAACAGATCTGACCACACATGCACTACACCAGTAACACACAACATTACCTACACCCAGAGGTAAACACATCTACTGATAACACAGTCAACAAACATATTCTTCCCACAGGTAGAATATCCAACTTTTAGCGTAACAAAGTTACACATACCCACCATGAAGAAACGTGCAGCCATCCTCACAATAGGTAGAACACCTGACACTAAGTTAAGGTTCACGACACACTAGCTGCACCTGACATCCTAGCTCAATAGTAGTTGTAACACATGCTAGGAAAACCCACAGCAGCCTTGTTTTGTTTTGTTCTTCTTTTACCTATCCTTCTCCTTCCCCTCTTTCCTGAGTAGGTGAAACGCCTAGACACCCTGCGAGGGTCGAAGGTCTGATATTAGGATTGACTCGCAACACCTAATATCCGCCAGCCACTCTAAACTGAATGGAAGCCAGAGAGCTCCATGCATGATAGGTCAATCCATTGAATTGAAAATGAAATTACTAGAAAACTAATGGTAAACATGTAAAGTAAGACAACCTAGAAGAACCAAACAAAGTTAACCACAAATTTGATTGATGAATCAAAATAAAAACAATTTCCAAGACGATCTAAACTATCCTCAATGTGCTAAACTACATTGACTAATTGAACTTAACCATGTGTACCTAAATAACCTGATGCCTGCACCAGTACAGTAACTGTCATGGAGGTGTTGTCTTGCTGTTTGCTGTGTTTGTCTGCTTCTTCTGCCTTTGTTTCTCCAGCGATCGACGATGTCTTCACCTAAACACCTCGCCGATCGAAAGGGGGATATATGTAGCAGAAATGAGTCAAATCAGACAAATCAAAGAGTCTATCAGAGCTGTGTGCATTGAAACATGAGCTGAATTCCTCAGGAAGTCATAAATCAGTTCTAGTGCCACAGGAACCAAACAAGATAACCAACCAACCAACTTGTTCACACAACAGCTTTCAACATTAACAGCAATAGAACAATTATTGACAATTTTAATTCAAAGAAGAGATTGTCAAATTTATTGTTCGTGATTGGAATGCAACGCTGGACATCACATGTAAACCCAGGAGATCAAGTTAAATACTTGCATTGACTTCCCCCCCCAGCCAGTGAAACCAGACTGAAATTCCTAAGGGGGAAGGGCTTTAAACCTTTGTCTTCACAGAAAAGTCCTTTGCCAGAGAATGGCAAAGAAACCCTTTTTATACATTATATATGGACCAGAATGAACTCAAAAAAGACTTATGAATGAATCATTCTATTGCTTAACTCCATATTCATTTACGTGTAACCCACACATTTGACTATCATGTTATAATCACTTATCGTGTATGTTTTCTTTAAATGACTATGGTATAGCTGAAGGGTACATAGTCGTGTTTGATATGTGTGTGATTGAATTTTCTTGCTTGATATTGCCCTGACAATCATTTATTTGTAAAATATATCATAATCATGTTATAGGAATCATAACCAAAATTAGACCCTGTGAGGCAAGAACCACATGCTTGGTAAGATAAACAAATGATTTATGATACCCAAGACTCAAGAACATATCTGATTGGTCAAGGCAACATTTGAGGGGTGGCCAACAGGAAGTTTTAAATACTTTGGACACGATGTAATTTCGCTTTTAGTCATGCCTTGCTTTTAGTCTGCCTGCTGCTATTAGCCAAGTCTGCTTTTAGTCTGCTTTTAATTCTAGTCTAGCTGCTGCTATTAGCCATGTCGGCTTTTAGTTCTAGCATTGCTCGTGCTATCAGTCATGCCTGCTCTTAGCTTTTAGCTTGTAGCTTTGCTACCTAGCTTTAGCTTGTAGCATCTAGCCATGCGGTAGTCATCATTGTTCTTTGAGCGCGGTTCCAGCGTGCCTGCCTGCTGCTACTATGAGAAGGAACACAACCTAGTCTCGTCAAACTTTATTTCTTTTCTTTTCCGTTTGAGAGTTTCGTGTTCTGAGTTAAGTTTTGTAACGTCCATTCAACTTCAACCAGCGAACACGACTCTGCACTTTCAGCCAACGCCCAACAACCACGGGCTTCCCAAGACGTCACTTCAGAGACTGAACTTCCAGCCAATCAACGACCTCGGGATAGCCCTTTCACCGAGGCTCCTTCTTCACAGGAGATGCAAGTAACTTTACCTCCAGACTGTGACCTTTACTGGTGTATCTAATATAAGTTTAACCTCATTGAGGAACTCAATGCGAGCGCTAATTACGTGATTGATGGTTGTTCATGTTTATGCAATTTAACGTATTGCTGTTAACTTGGGATTCCATATTTCCATTCTCTTAAACTCATCTTTCCCTAACTTTCGACCTCCCTGCAACTTGTGTGAATGTGTGTGTGCGTGCGTTTATGTGTTAGATTAGTTTATATGTCTTAGATTTATCTAATAAAGCCTTATTCATATTGAAAAGAGAAGTATCTTGTGTTTTGTGCTTACAAGTTAATGTCTTAAACTGTCGATCTTGTTACTGTGCTAATTGATAGTGTTTTCACTATAGTTTGGATATTAGTATCCAGCGCAGATTTGATGTTAAACGGCTCGTTCACTGAACCGCAGGCGCGTCTCCGTGAACAGCCGTGAAACAGTGATTCTGTTCAAATTCCCTTTAAAATCTTAAATGATTCCCTTTGAGCTAAATTGACCTGTTTCCGTTACAGTATGTTTTGTCATCTGTTTTTCTCATGGGGACCAAAATAAATGTAATCACAAGGTCACAATTTACTGTATTACTATACACTATAGGGACATTTGTGGGGACGAGGACATTGACATTCATAGAAACCATGAAATGCTCTAGTGCTAGCACACAAAATATGAGCACTGTTAGAATACCATTTGTACAATCAAATTAGTGGAGCATAACTAATTGTTGTATAATGATTAAATAAACACATCATAGTTGTTAGACTCGCAAATATTAAAGTTATTTGCTGTGCGTAAAGTCATGTTTATTAATCCCTTATGCTGTTTAAACAACAACATGGACAATTCTGCAGATTTTTATCATTTATATTACAGGAACAATATAATATCTGAATTCGATGCATCAGTGAGAATGCACAATTGAGAATGCACAATCATTCCTTAAGACCAGTTCTACTGATGCTTTATATATACAGGTGCAGGTCATATAATTAGAATATCATCAAAAAGTTGATTTATTTCACTAATTCCATTCAAAAAGTGAAACGTGTATATTATATTCATTCATTACACACAGACTGATATATTTCAAATGTTTATTTTTTTAATTTTGATGATTATACCTGATAACTAAGGAAAATCCCAAATTCAGTATCTCAGAAAATTAGAATATTACTTAAGACCAATACAAAGAAAGGATTTTTAGAAATTTTGGCCAACTGAAAAATATGAACATGAAAAGTATGAGCATGTACAGCACTAAATACTTAGTTGGGGCTCCTTTTACCTGAAACATTGCAGCAATGCGGCGTGGCATGGAGTCGATCAGTCTGTGGCACTGCTCAGGTGTGATGAGAGCCCAGGTTGCTCTGATAGTGGCCTTCAGCTCTTCTGCATTCTTGGGTCTGGCATATCACATCTTCCTCTTCACAATACCCCATAGATTTTCTCTGGGGTTAAGGTCAGGCGAGTTTGCTGGCCAATTAAGAACGGGGATACCATGGTCCTTAAACCAGGTACTGGTAACTTTGGCACTGTGTGCAGGTGCCAAGTCCTGTTGGAATGAAATCTGCATCTACATAAAGTTCGTCAGCAACAGGAAGCATGAAGTGATCTAAAACTTCCTGGTATATGGCTGTGTTGACCTTGGACCTCAGAAAACACAGTGGACCAACACCAGCAGATGACATGGCACCCCAAACCATCACTGACTGTGGAAACTTTACACTGGACCTCAAGAAACGTGGATTGTGTGCCTCTCCTCTCTTCCTCTCCTCTCATTTTCCAAAGAAAATGCTAAATTTACTTTCATCAGAGAACATAACTTTGGACCACTCAACAGCAGTCCAGTCATTTTTGAAGCAAGATGCTTCTGACGCTGTCTGTTATTCAAGAGTATCTTCACACAATGAATGCGACAGCTGAAACCCATGTCTTGCATACGTCTATGTGTAGTGGTTCTTGAAGCACTGACTCCAGCTGCAGTCCACTCTTTGTGAATCTTCCACCACATTTTTGAATGGGTTTTATTTCACAATCCTCTCCAGGGTGCGGTTATCCCTTATGCTTGTACACTTTTTTCTACCACATCTCTATTAATGTGCTTGGACACAGAGCTCTGTGGACAGCCAGTCTCTTTTGCAATGACCTTTTGTGTCTTGCCCTCCTTATGCAAGGTGTCAATGGTCGTCTTTTGGACAACTGTCAATTCAGCAGTCTTCCCCATGATTGTGTAGCCTATAGAACTAGACTGAGAGACCATTTAAAGGCTTTGCAGGTGTTTTGAGTTAATTAGCTGATTAGAGTGTGGTACCAGGTGTCTTCAATATTGAACCTTTTCACAATATTCTAATTTTCTGAGATACTGAATTTGGAATTTTCCTTAGTTATCAGGTATAATCATCAAAATTAAAAGAAATAAACATTTGAAATACATCAGTCTGTGTGTAATGAATGAATATAATATACATGTACAAGTTTCAATTTTTGAATGGAATTAGTGAAATAAATCAAATTTCTGATGATATTCTAATTATATGACCAGCACCTGTAAAACTGCTTGATAAACCTAAATCCTGTGTATCATTACTGTTGATCAAGTTATTCTTTCTTTAAATGGATTGCATTATTTCACACTGACTCAGTCCAAGTCTTTCCTGTCCAATTAATCCCAGACTGCACCGAGTGAAAGAGGTGATCTGGGTTATATATTAGATCAATTTTGAGAGGTCCTGTTGTCTCTGTAATTTTAGCCATCATAACAGGAGATTCACTAGCTACTGTTCCTGCAGAATCAAGAGCACCACCTGCTACATCAAACTCTTCTCACAGCCAGAGGGAAACAGCAGCTAGTCTTTTTCATTCATAAACCATTTCAAAGTTGCCAGCTGGTCTCTTTTCAGTCTAGACTGGCTTTCAAAATTAGTAGCATTAGGAGCAGTAGCACGCTCGGCCTATACGCCGTTTCCATCAGTGAATCTGGCCACTTTTTCACCATTGCTAGATACAGAATTATCTTGTAGTGAAGGAACAGACTGGAAAGTGCAACTCTATTAGTCTTACTTACAATATGTAGCCTAGATTAAACAAGCTATTAGCTTATCAAACAAGCTTATCAGATTTTCCACACACATTATCTTCATTCTACTCTCTCATTTTCTGTATCTCTCAGCTTATCCTGAAAAAATTACACAGTGACTGATGACAACACAACATTGGAGGAAAGTATGTCACATCCAGAGACATGTTCACCCATGTTAGCATTAATTAACAATTCATTAGTTTAATAAAGCAACTTTGGTGCAAGGTCTCTGCTGGCACTTTTTAAATTAAGGTGGGGAATGAATGACAACAGAATGTCAGGAGGCTAGTTTAATGCCTCATCTGAATGATGCTCCTTTTTACAGGTGTCTGTATAACTCTTTATCAAAAGGTTGATTCTTCTTTCATTCTAAAGTCTGTGTCATTATACTAAGACTTTTGTACCCATACATGTCAGGGAATGAGCATCCCCTGCTGGCCAGACCTAATCTATATCTGCAGCAGCAAGCTACATTTTCACAAATGGCTTCTATGTCTGTAGCAAGCAACAGCTGCATTCATAGTCTGCGCCTTAATGAAACGGCTCTTATAGAGGAGTACTGCATCTAGACGAGCTCAATATGGCCATCAGGATGTGCTACCAGCCAATAAGGTCAAATTCATGTTTAAGGTGGGAAATTAATGACAACAGAATGTCAGGAGGCCAGTTTAATGCGTCATCTGAAGGATGCTCCATTTCATAAAGTCTATAAAGTCTGTGTAATCACACTAAGACTTCTGCACCCATTCAAGCCAAGGAATGATCAACCCCTGCTGGCTGGACTAAAACTAGTTACATTTTCACAAATGGTCTCCAACTAATGAACCTTCAGGCCTGCTTAGCTTTAGTGAGGAACCAGACTCTGCCTACTGTGTTCAACAGATGCAATCGTAGTCTGTCTCTTAACTGTAAGGGATTCCTCACCACACACTAGCACACTGGCAGGGTCCAAAATAACAATCACAAAGTGTCAAATGGGTTTAAGACTTAGTTTGGAGAGTAAATCAAGTTCTTTGCCAGTGGCTGGTAGCTTATGAGGACCTAGGAAAATTTGTTTGTGAATGCATTTGATTTAAAGGGAAAGTTCAACTGAAAAAATAACTCTGTCATCATCTGCTCAACCTCGTGTTATTTCAAACTGATATGACTTCTTACAAAAACAAAAGTTGGTCATTCTTTTACAGGCAATTACAGTGAACGGGGACCGAAGCTTTCAAGCTTAAAAAATTAGCCAGAAATACCATAAAAGTGTCATAAACTTGACTGAAGTACAGTAGGTAGTTTTTCACTGAAAATGCAGACTTCTGCCCTTGCTCTTCTTGAAGTGTTCTTAGAAAAATAATAATGTCCAATTTTGGAAAGAATCATTCTTTTGAATCTTTTCATTGAACTGTCTGGTTTAGTTCTCAAAAGCAGTTTGAATGCTTCATTAATGTTCAGATTCAATAAATACATTTTTTTTTTCAATAAATACATATTTTACTTTTCATTTAATTACAGCACAATATTTAAAAGATTTAAATGGTTCACTTCTCATTTTAGATGACATTTTACTGATTTCGTTATGTGCTTGCATTTTTTATTAGTTTATTAGTTATTATATATATATATATATATATATATATATATATATATATATATATATATATATATATATATATAATATTTATTTATATTTATATACTGTATATTTTAAATTTATAGTATTTACATTACCGACCCTTCACAACGATATTTTCAAAATAACAGTTATAACTGCAATATAATATCCTGCTGAAAGCCTGGACATAGGGCTAATTTACATACAAATACATATTAAGACATACTGTTTACTATTTGCAACAACTACCTCCTTGTCCCCTGTATGAACTATCGGTTCTTTGCCTCTTAATGAATTTGAGGTTGTGTATCTCTGGCAGATCTCTTGATTTAATAAGTCCTCTATAAAACACGAATGGATAGGCTTTATAAGTATTCATGAAATATGGAGGGGTGAAGTATGATAATACGCCCACCTGTAATGGATTTGAGGGTTGATGTGATGATTCAGGGGTAAATCAATCCTCATCAGTGGGTGGCGTGGAGCTTCCTCGTAGCATCAGCGCTAGCTTATTAATGCCTGACAAAGGCAAATGAATATGAATGCTAGTGGCAGCGCTTCACTTTGCTCTGTGCTCACATTTACCACAAGCACTGACCTTCAGTGTCAGCTCAATACACACACAGGAAAGGAAGGATGGGGAAAAACTGAGGATGAAAAAGTCAAGGTCAATTCGATGTAAGTGACAAGATGTTATAAAAAAAAATTCATGCTAGACTAACATTAATTTCAGATCTTTACAAAGAAGAACAGCAGATTTATTCATGTATTTGAGGCATACTGATAAAGGATTACAATCAGTGTTGTTATTGTTAACCAAACCTATAGAACTACTAAAAAATCATTTTCACTTAAGCTGGAATAAAATACAAATAAATATTAGATTAGAAAACATTTTTTTAACTAAAATAACTAAAAATGAAACAAAATAAATTTAAACTAATTGAAGCTAAGAAATGAAAAACTAATACAAATTAAAAAAGCACAAAGAATAGGTAAAAATATATAGTTCAGTCAAGAAACTCTAGATGATGCAGGCTGACGGGTTGTTAAAGTAACTGATAATATTCAGAGACTTAAACCACTTGGCACAAGCTGATTGGTTCATGCTGCACACACAACCAATGAGCTTACTGGCTTGCATTTATATGGGTGGCTACCATCCACTTGAGATTCTTGCAGTGTGCTTTCAGAGTTTCTCTGAAATCCTCCACCTTCCCCAGCTCCACCTGTATAGATCTGCTACGGGTTATATGCTATTTGTGCAGCAGTATGTCGTACATGCTCATGGCACTGTATGGCCATATGCTTTGTACTTGCAGCAATACAGTCTACAACTACAGAAATAACCAACAGCAGCAGCAGCATAGCAGCTATTCTGCCAAGACCAAATACATTAAAGGTGGCATAGAATGCAAAAAAAAAAACACTTTTATAATGTGCTTGAACACAGGTGTGTGGCCGCAGCGTGTGAAAACAACCAGCCTATAATGGTAAAAATCCACTCACTCTTTGTTTTATAAACCCAAAAAATCAAACATCAAAATATGATGTCATAGTTGGGGGCATGTCCCGCCCATTTGTGACACTGTCTGCCCTATTAGCATATACACATCCCGAGGCAGTTTTTAGTGAGATGCTGCGGTCCGCCATTACTGTTCTTTTTCTGTAGCTGCTGGAGGTACAATGTCAGCACCAAAGAGGCATTCCAAGTGTCATGTGTTGGGATGCACCAATGAACATAGAAGTCACCATAGGCTGCTGAGGACATGGTGGTTACATTTAATTTTCGAAGGGAATGTCCCAAAAAAAACGGAACAGTATTATACTTTGTGCTAATCATTTTACACCGGACTCTCTGTAAGGCTAATGCTGCTAAAGCTACCATTGTCTCTACCTGTTTTCACTAATCCTGCATTCACAAGCTACCAGAATGATTGTGAATAGGAATGTGATAGTTAAAAATTGCGTTTGGAAGCAATGTGAGGTCAGTAACACGGTCACCACCAGTTATACAGTAACATTGGGATGCTGGTGAGCATGAGCTCTGGAAGCTCCGCACTCTTCTGAGAAGGGAGGCGGGAGCACTAGCTCTTTTTCATTTAAAGGGAACGATACAAATAAACAGAGTGTTTTGGCTCATACCCAACAACCTATATAAATTATCCGTGGGTCATTTTGAGATAAAACTTCATACACACACACACACTGGGCACACCAGAGAACAATTTAAAATATTGTATCAATGCATATGGTGCCTTTAACATGTTCATGTCCATCACCTTGCTAAAATCTTCAGAGAGTTGTCATGATTGAACTAAGCTTAAATATATGATGCAGTGTGACTGCATCATATAACAATTATTAATTAATAATATTAATAATGTTCATCGTCTAGCTGACTACGTCTTGTATTAATTTTTTTCTAAAAATCCTGTCAAATGTGCAAAAACTGACAGTCAGCATCATAAGCTACTACTAAATATTGTAGAAACATAATTTTCTATAAAGCTGCTTTGTAACGATTAATATTGAAAAAATAAACTTGAATTGAATCGAATTGAATAAAAAAATTAAAATATTTTATACAAATTCACATTATGAACAAAATTCAAAATTTGATTTCACTGATTTCTTTGCTCGCAGTCATCCAACTGATTAAAAATGGATTTCATATACTTGTGATTAACCACTTGGAAGAATTATCAAACCAAAACTAACAAATTTAATAAATTAAAAATGTTGTAACTTTAATTAAAATAAGCAAGCTAGATAGCTAGCAAGTTATATAGATAGATAGATAGATAGATAGATAGATAGATAGATAGATAGATAGATAGATAGATAGATAGATAGATAGATAGATAGATAGATAGATAAAAAGAGTTATTTAAAAAATATTTGATGTAACTGTGTATGACAATAGAAATTCAGCTAAAAAGAAAACAAAAAAAAAGTACTGGTTCTCTCTCTTTCACAATAAAAAATGATAAAAAAAATAACATCAACCTCGGTTGTAAACACATTCATCAAAAAATAAATAAAAAAAATAATAATAATAATAAATAATAATAATCAGATTTTATTGTACTTCTCTCTACCTTATACCATTGTCTTTCTCGGAAACGGACTAGCAATAAAAAGTATGACTGCAGATTTGCTAAATCAAGCAGCCGATTTTGGATTCAGGTCATGAGTCATACAGCATAAATCAAAGAGCTCAGTGCAGAGAGAGTCTAAACTCATAAGTTAATTACGGCACCAGCATGGCTCTCTGTGTATGTGGACTCTGGGTAATGCATGTGGCCTGAATGGTGTCTGGTGAGTTAATTACCAATGTGCTTTTAATGAAGTCTCATGGGAATCACCAAACATCACCTCTGCAGAGTGCAGATAATCAGCTTTTAGAGTTGACTGCACACTGCCCACTCCTCCATATAGAACAGGAGGATCCAGGCTCTGGGGGTGATAATATGCTAATGCCGTTGTACTTATGACATTGAACATTTCTGTGATCCAGACAGGTAAAGGCAAAAGATTATCTTTTGGAGAAACATGCGTGAACTGCCCAGGCTAAAGTCAACTTGAGAATGAGCTAAACACACAAAAGCTTTCTTTTTTTGTTTAGCAAAACAATAGTAATACACAAAACAACAAAGAGCAAATTTATTAAGCTTCATGTTATCTACTGTCTTTAAAAAAAAGTCTCTAAATTTCAGAAAATCTATTTTTGTTGTTTTTGTATTATTATAATTTTGTATTATTTGAATAATGAATTTTAATTTGAACTTTAAAAATTAGAATAAGGTCACTGAATAAATAATTTATTTACGTACCTTAGTGCACTGAATCCGTATGGTGCAATACACCTGTAATTAGACAAAGTAGTTCAGAACTGCTTATTGTTTTTGGCCCTTTGGCTGTGAATCTCCTGCATTACAAAGGTTATGGCCAGTCAGACCACAAAGGAGATGATAGTGGACTTAAAGAAAAAGAGGAGAACTAAACAGCCATTGTTTATCCTAGAGCTTGAAGTGGAGAGGGTGAGCAGCTTTAAATAACTGAAGGTCCACATCAGTGAGGATTTTACCTGGACACTCAACACTTAACACCACCAAAACCACCACCGCTGGTTAAGAAAGCACAACAGCGGCTGTACATCCTGAGGAGGCTGAGGGAGTTTGGCATGTCACCTAAGATCCTCAACAACTTCTACAGCTGTGTAGTTGGGAGCATCTTGACCAGCTGCATCACTGCATGGTACGGCAGCACTACAGTGAGGGACCGCAAACATCTGCAGAGAGTGGTGAAGACTGTAGCCTCATCTCAAGGGGAAGTCATGACCTAATGGTTAGAGAGTCGGACTGGCAATCAAAGGATTGTGAGTTCGAGTCTCGGGCCAGTGGGAATTGTAGGTGGGGGGGGAGTGCATGTACAGTTCTTTCTCCACCTTCAGTACCACGACTTAGGTGCCCTTGAGCAAGGCATCGAACCCTCAACTGCTCCCCGGACGCCATAGCATAAATGGCAGCCCACTGCTCCGGGTGTGTGTTCACAGTGTGTGTGTGTTCAATGCTCTGTGTGTGTGCACTTCGGATGGGTTAAATGCAGAGCACAAATTCTGAGTATGGGTCACCATACTTGGCTGAATGTCACGTCACTTTCACTTTTTTTTCACTTTCAATTTGCACATCTGGTACTGTTACTGTTGCTATTGTTATCATGTAGTTGCACTCAGTTTGCACATTACTGCACTTTTGTTTTTTGCACATAAGTTAATACTGTACATTCTCATATATATATATATATATATATATATATATATATATATATATATATATATATATATATATATGTGTGTGTGTGTGTGTGTGTGTGTGTGTGTGTGTGTGTGTGTGTGTACAGGTGCTAGTCATATAATATAATATCATCAAAAAGTTGATTTCACTAATTCCATTCAAAAAGTGAAACTTGTAAATTAGATTCATTCATTACACACAGACTGATATATTTCAAATGTTTATTTTTTTTAATTTTGATGATTATAACTGACAACTATAAGGAAAATCCCTAAATCATTATCTCAGAAAATTTGAATATTGTGGAAAGGTTCAATATTTGAAGACACCTGGTGCCACACTCTAATCAGCTAATTAACTCAAAACACCTGCAAAGGCTTTTAAATGGTCTGCCCCGTCCACACGGAGACGGAGCTTACCCCAATCCGATCTTTTTTTTCCTCGTCTCAATAAATATCCGCGTCCACACGAAACCGCATAATGATGTAGTATACATGCCAGACCAGTATGTGGCGCTGTAATGCTGCCACAGAGATACACTAAAAACAGAGAAGAAGACTTGGACTATGCTCATAAACCTTGCGCGTGGTACACAAACGAACTTGGAACAATACATTTATTAATCAGTGTTAATGTTAGTTAATAAAAAGACAATCGTTCAGTGTTTGTTCATGTTTTTGTTGCTGTTACGTGACCGAGAGTTTCTGAAAATATACGTATTAGCCGTCCAGACGAAAACGCAAAGACACCATTTTCAAATTTATCCACTCTGGGACCCGGTTTCAAAAAATAGCGGTTTCACCTGATGAAAACACAGGATACGTGTGGACGAAACGCCTATCCGATAAAAAAATGTCTAGTTCTGTAGGCTACACAACCATGAGGAAGACTGCTGGATTGACAGTTGTCCAAAAGATGACCATTGACATGTTGCACAAGGAGGGCAGGACACAAAAGGTCAATGCAAAAGAGACTGGCTGTTCTCAGAGCTCTGTGTACAAGCATATTAATAGATAGGCAAAGGGAAGTAAAAGATGTGGTATAAAAAACTGTACAAGAAATAGGGATAACCGCACCCTGGAGAGGACTGTTTTCAGCTATATTAAAGGTGCACTTAAACCTGCAGTGTTTACTGAGAATTGGTTAATATAAGGCTCACAAAGCGTGACTTTTAAAATATAGCTGAGCAAAAGTTTCAAGCAATAGTTACAGATAAAAAATGTGGAATGACGTTTAATGGTTCATGATAAATATGTTGTTCCATATACTTTTAACCTGGAAACCATATAAGCTTTGAAAGCAAAAATAAACTGGAATATGATTTTTTTTTTAAAAAGTCCACATTACTGATGTGAAGATGGGAGCTATTATGAATGTGACATGTTGCAAATAGGAAAAAAAATCCTATTCTGGCCCCTTCACATTTAGTACTATCTAACAGAAAAATAAAAAGGTATTATTATATATTTATTTTCTTTTAAAAGCATCTACTGCAGTATAAACAGCCTTGAACTGGTGGATTGTGCATTATATAGTGTCATAACCTGGCTTTGTTCCTCAGGCCTTTTGTAAGGCTAAGAAATTGGCTGTAAACGGATTCATGTCCGGCTCGGACACAGTGAGATGGAGCGCTGACTCTGTCAGATATTAAATGAGAGCTGGCACTGCCATGGTAGGCTGGGTTGCCTCAGGTACTATT
>NW_020524445.1:25000-27940 GCF_003368295.1 Carassius auratus
ATTTTCAACCACTCATAAAAATCTTTGCTTTATAGGTTTGCTCGTTCTTTCTGTTTATTTCTGTTTACAGTCATCTGACCATTACTGTATCAAGTTTCCAAATATTTCTACTGTATAGTTTTGGAGAAAACTAAAGCCAAATCAACCTCAAGCATCTAAGTGCATAAGCACTTTACATCATGTGCCATTTTCAAGCACTCATAAAAATCTTTGCTTTATAGGTTTGCTCGTTCTTTCAGTTTATTTCTGTTTACAGTCAATCTGACCATTACTGTATCAAGTTTCAAATATTTCTACTGTATAGTTTTGGAGAAAACTGAAGACAAAATCAACCCCAAGCATCTAAGTGCATAAGCACTTTACATCATGTCCATTTTCAAGCACTCATAAAAATCTTTGCTTTATAGGTTTGCTCGTTCTTTCAGTTTATTTCTGTTTACAGTCAATCTGACCATTACTGTATTAAGTTTCAAATATTTCTACTGTATAGTTTTGGAGAAAACTAAAGCCAAATCAACCCCAAGCATCTAAGTGCATAAGCACTTTACATCATGTCCCATTTTCAAGCACTCATAAAAATCTTTGCTTTATAGGTTTGCTCGTTCTTTCAGTTTATTTCTGTTTACAGTCAATCTGACCATTACTGTATTAAGTTTCAAATATTTCTACTGTATAGTTTTGGAGAAAACTAAAGCCAAAATCAACCCCAAGCATCTAAGTGCATAAGCACTTTACATCATGTGCCATTTTCAAGCACTCATAAAAATCTTTGCTTTATAGGTTTGCTCGTTCTTTCAGTTTATTTCTGTTTACAGTCAATCTGACCATTACTGTATTAAGTTTCAAATATTTCTACTGTATAGTTTTGGAGAAAACTAAAGCCAAAATCAACCCCAAGCATCTAAGTGCATAAGCACTTTACATCATGTGCCATTTTCAAGCACTCATAAAAATCTTTGCTTTATAGGTTTGCTCGTTCTTTCAGTTTATTTCTGTTTACAGTCAATCTGACCATTACTGTATTAAGTTTCAAATATTTCTACTGTATAGTTTTGGAGAAAACTAAAGCCAAAATCAACCCCAAGCATCTAAGTGCATAAGCACTTTACATCATGTCCCATTTTCAAGCACTCATAAAAATCTTTGCTTTATAGGTTTGCTCGTTCTTTCAGTTTATTTCTGTTTACAGTCAATCTGACCATTACTGTATTAAGTTTCAAATATTTCTACTGTATAGTTTTGGAGAAAACTAAAGCCAAAATCAACCCAAGCATCTAAGTGCATAAGCACTTTACATCATGTGCCATTTTCAAGCACTCATAAAAATCTTTGCTTTATAGGTTTGCTCGTTCTTTCAGTTTATTTCTGTTTACAGTCAATCTGACCATTACTGTATTAAGTTTCAAATATTTCTACTGTATAGTTTTGGAGAAAACTGAAGCCAAAATCAACCCAAGCATCTAAGTGCATAAGCACTTTACATCATGTCCCATTTTCAAGCACTCATAAAAATCTTTTGCTTTATAGGTTTGCTCGTTCTTTCAGTTTATTTCTGTTTACAGTCAATCTGACCATTACTGTATTAAGTTTCAAATATTTCTACTGTATAGTTTTGGAGAAAACTAAAGCCAAATCAACCCCAAGCATCTAAGTGCATAAGCACTTTACATCATGTCCCATTTTCAAGCACTCATAAAAATCTTTGCTTTATAGGTTTGCTCGTTCTTTCAGTTTATTTCTGTTTACAGTCAATCTGACCATTACTGTATTAAGTTTCAAATATTTCTACTGTATAGTTTTGGAGAAAACTAAAGCCAAAATCAACCCCAAGCATCTAAGTGCATAAGCACTTTACATCATGTCCCATTTTCAAGCACTCATAAAAATCTTTGCTTTATAGGTTTGCTCGTTCTTTCAGTTTATTTCTGTTTACAGTCAATCTGACCATTACTGTATTAAGTTTCAAATATTTCTACTGTATAGTTTTGGAGAAAACTAAAGCCAAAATCAACCCCAAGCATCTAAGTGCATAAGCACTTTACATCATGTCCCATTTTCAAGCACTCATAAAAATCTTTGCTTTATAGGTTTGCTCGTTCTTTCAGTTTATTTCTGTTTACAGTCAATCTGACCATTACTGTATTAAGTTTCAAATATTTCTACTGTATAGTTTTGGAGAAAACTAAAGCCAAATCAACCCCAAGCATCTAAGTGCATAAGCACTTTACATCATGTCCATTTTCAAGCACTCATAAAAATCTTTGCTTTATAGGTTTGCTCGTTCTTTCAGTTTATTTCTGTTTACAGTCAATCTGACCATTACTGTATTAAGTTTCAAATATTTCTACTGTATAGTTTTGGAGAAAACTAAAGCCAAAATCAACCCCAAGCATCTAAGTGCATAAGCACTTTACATCATGTCCATTTTCAAGCACTCATAAAAACTTTGCTTTATAGGTTTGCTCGTTCTTTCAGTTTATTTCTGTTTACAGTCAATCTGACCATTACTGTATTAAGTTTCAAATATTCTACTGTATAGTTTTGGAGAAAACTAAAGCCAAAATCAACCCCAAGCATCTAAGTGCATAAGCACTTTACATCATGTCCATTTTCAAGCACTCATAAAAATCTTTGCTTTATAGGTTTGCTCGTTCTTTCAGTTTATTTCTGTTTACAGTCAATCTGACCATTACTGTATTAAGTTTCAAATATTTCTACTGTATAGTTTTGGAGAAAACTAAAGCCAAAATCAACCCCAAGCATCTAAGTGCATAAGCACTTTACATCATGTCCCATTTTCAAGCACTCATAAAATCTTTGCTTTATAGGTTTGCTCGTTCTTTCAGTTTATTTCTGTTTACAGTCAATCTGACCATTACTGTATTAAGTTTCAAATATTTCTACTGTATAGTTTTGGAGAAAACTAAAGCCAAATCACCC
>NW_020524446.1:0-154420 GCF_003368295.1 Carassius auratus
AATTCAGAATACAATTGTTAAAGTATTTTTTTTTTTTTGTTGTTAATGTTGATTTGTAAATGATATTTTTATTACTGATTTAGTCATCGGGTTCGGATAGCCGATGACACAATTCACATTTTTTTTTTAAGACTCCTGTAAGTCCATGCTAACTCTCGCGTGGGAAAGAGAGCGGGGTGAGCGCATTCTATTCATTTAAGAAAATTATTAAACATTTCCCCAACATTTTTATTATTTTGACAAAACACGTCACGACGACATTAAAGAATGTTATCAGTTCCTACGGCCATCTTCTTCGATTCAAATAAAGCAACATCTCTAGTGTACGTGTGTATGTGCTAAACATCTTTGCTTCTCCACTTCTCCATATTTGTTAGATGGGCTACCGTTGTAATACAAACACATTTGAGAACTACGACGTTCTCACTTTTGTAACGGTTATAGAAAAATGCCGTACACACTTTTGCATTTCATAATTCAGTGATTTTAGCTGTAATGGTCACATAAGACAAATTTGTCAATGTGTGACTCGTAAACATGTATCATTTTATTTATTTATTTATTTTTACCAGAGATAGTCGACCGATCTGTTGACACGTTGTTTTGCAGTTTTCTCTGAACTGCGGTCAAACATACACTGCCTGTTCATAGGAATTTTACAGCATGACAATATCGCCCCTACATCGAGAGCTCTTGTTCATATAGCCGATGACCACATTCGCATTGTTTCAGCATTTGCCAATTGACATTAAAGAGTAGGCCTATGCGTACTCCCCTCTGGTCGTAAGCATTATCATCTACCGTGCGCTGAGATTTTTCTGCTTTGTCCACTTTTGACGGATTTGCTAGAGGGACTATGTCGCCTCGTTGTAACGTGATTACCTTTAAGATCCATAAGATTGCACTACATTCACCTGAAAAGGTTATAGATATAGTCTTTTATACAGGAAATGTGTATCAGAATAACAATTACCTAATAGTGAAATCCACTCTTCTACACTATTGTGAAAACTTTTAATGTTGATCCGGCCCTCCAGCCGTGTATCTTTTTCATTGTTTTTTAGATAAAGACTATTCTCAGAGTTTGGTCAAACAGACAAAACGTGAACAAAATAGAGTACAAGATGATTAAACGATTGTCAAGAGAGTGTTTAAGCTGAGCTTGTGATGCACTTTAGAGCTTTTTTCTGGTCTACATGTGTCACAAAGACAAAGAATAGCCACTACCTCGACTTTTAAAATGAGCCTTACCATCTTCTGTTATGACTGTTACACTTAATACAAACCCATCTACAACACTAAAGTTAGACATTAAAAATCATGGATGTCATGGATGTGGTATTTTCAACGTATGCATCTCTAAACAGTACTTCAATAAATAAACCGCTGTTGATAAGTCGTTCATTTAAGTGAGAGGCGGGATGATTTTGACCGTTTTAGTCATTCGTCGTGCTTAAGGTCTGATCCGGGAAAACCGCACTACGACTGGAACTGCGCTGTCACGTCTAAATAACCCGCTCTTGATGTAGGGGCGATATTGTTATGCTGTAAAAGTCCTATGAACAGGCAGTGTATGTTTGACCGCAGTCAGAGAAAACGGCAAAACAACGTGTCAACAGATCGGTCGACTATCTCTGGTAAAAATAAATAAATAAATTATAACATGTTTACGAGTCACACATTGACAATTTTAGAGATGTTGCTTTATTTGAATCGAAGAAGATGGCCGTAGGAACTGATTGTGTTGTGTTTTGTCAAAATAATGAAAAATGTTCGGGGGACATGTTTAATAATTTTTCTTAAATGAATAGAATGCGCTCACCCCGCGCGAGAGTTAGCATGTACTTACAGGATTCTTAAAACAAAATGTGATTTGCGTCATCGGCTATCCGAACACGATGACTAAATCTAACGGAGTAATAAAAATATCATTTACAAATCAACAGTTAACAAAAAATAAATACTTTAACAATTGTATTCTGAATTCTATATGCGTTGTAAACGTTAGTTTTCTTTCTTAGTGGTTTGGTCGCTCGAAATACACAAAAGGTTATGGATAAAATGTATCTCACAAGAGTGTGGAAACTTTAACGCGCTCAAACTTAAACGAGTGTACCCGTTTGATTTGTTTAGGTTGTAATAGTTTTAAGTGTAAAACAGCTAGACTTCATTTTTTGCTTCGATGCTTCATGCGATCACACTTTTGGACAGACACAAAGTTGAGCTAAAAGAAATATCTCAAAGAGAAAAAAAACTGTTACTTAATTTCTTAATTTTCATTTATTCCTATTACGATGACGCCGCACAAAGATCGCATAAAAACGTAGGATCCGACAAACAAATTGTGAACGGACCTCGAATCTCCAGGTGTAAGAAAAATGTGATTTACAAAACATTGTGATTCTTAGTGAAACACCCTTGACATAATCTGTTGGCATCTACAAAACAGTCAAAGCGTATGTTTTCTGTTCTAGGTAAGAACATTTACACCGAGTGTTATAGGCCGGGTAAATCATTTGAAAATAGTATTTCTGTCGAATGAGAAAAGTTCAGCGTACATTTAAAAAATTTTCTGATGTAGAAATTATGTTTCTGCCAAACACATCCAAAGAGAAAGAGTTTTCTACTCGTGTGAGAAAAGCACTCGGGTGCATAAATTATATGAAGAGACGATGCCGGTCATCGGGTTATTAAAAAAAATAAGACGATAGACGGTGTGCCTTGCTTTAGTGATACACAATGTGTTTAAACACGTCTCAAACTGTAGGTGTAATTATTTGACAGACTTTAAGCTGACTTTTTAATATATTTGTTATTTTACAGTAGGCATACAATCTAGAGGATAGAAGGATGGGGATACAGTAAAATACAGCTATAAACTTTAAGAAAAGTTAACTTTCATTACACTATTGTAAAGGGATCTTACAGTAGGCTAAATGAAAAGCACTACGTAAAAGGCTGAAGGGCAAACAACTGATGGAAAACACACGTTGGGGGGATACTGTCGGTAAAATATATTGTTTTAAATAAGGAATATAATATGGATAGTACTTTTAATACGAAATATATAAAATAGAACTACAGCCTGTTAGATGTACAGGCGGTCATTTTAATATTTTTGCTTTTAAATGGAAGTATTTTTGGGACGGCTAAGCAGAGGGCCTGCAAATGTCTTTCCTGCTCTGTGTCTGAAAGTACCGTGGATATGTGAAAGGTTTACGACCGTAGCAACGCACATAAATTACATCTCTAGGATGCGTGGGTCTTCCCTGAACCATCTTTAATGGTTGAATACGATCGAGGGTCTTTCTTCTAAAAGATAAAACAACTTCATCTAAACTTCACAGTCTATACTGTGACAAACAAACGAGCTCTCAGCATAGATTTAAAGCAAAATCAATATTTTTTTTATTTTTAAAACATACAGAAAGACTTTGGCATCATGTTTCATTGTGTGTGTGTGTGTGTGTGTGTGAGAGAGGGAGAGGGAAAGGGAGAGAGAAAGAGTGTGTGTGTGTGTGTGTGTGTGTGTGTGTGAGAGAGAGGGAGAGGGAAAGGGAGAGAGAAAGAGTGTGTGTGTGTGTGTGTGTGTGTGAGAGAGAGAGAGAGAGAGAGGAAGAGAGAAGGAGAGAGTGTGTGTGTGTGTGTGTGGGTGTGAGGGACTGAGAGAGAGATGGTATGAAAACTTTGAAGATGATGCTAAACATAAGAACTTTAAAGAATCTAAAGTGATTAATGCTTGACGCATTTAATATAATATAATCATATATATATATATATATATAAGATATGATATAATATGATATAAACAATTTTTTATTATATCATATTATATAAAAATATAAAATATTTTAGGTAATATATATCATCATTTTGTTGAATTAAGAATCAACGGACATCAGATGTACTGGGGGTACTGATTATTAAAAAACATTACATTAATGTTAGCTTTGAAATAATGTACACCATTGGCTTAGATCATGCGGTCTGGAACTCCACCCTCGCCTGCGCGGGGTGTGTGTGAAGCAGCCCCTCAGGTCTCACATACATTTCACTACGAGGACCTGTGAGATTCTGTTTATGATTTAATCATTTTTATTTAATTTTTTAAGTCGTACATTTTATTTTGGGGATATTTCATTCATGTTTGGACATTTCTCACCGGTCTAAAAATGTAAGGGATATTTTTTTATATGTATCATCAGAAATGTTTATTGTATATACTCTGCTATCACATTTAAATAAGTTATCTTTTTTTAAAAAAGAAGAGTATGGTGTGTTTTATAAGTTTGATTAACTTAAATGTTGAATACTTTTTTTGTTTAATGAATTGCTTTAGTAGCCTGATGTCATTATATAATAATTTATTTTCATATTCTTTAACCCCTGGAGTCTGAGTGGGTTTTGGGGACTGGAGATATTTTGACACCCCTCAGACGTTGGTGTTTTTCATTATCCTAAAACGTATTAGTGGCTAAAAGTCTGAATATCCCATAATATGTGATGATTGTACATGTCTGTAATTTTGAGAAGGCTGCGTTTATGATTAGTTTTTGTTTAAAATATGTTTAAAATGTGTTTGTATGTTGTATAAGTATTGACTGAATACATGATTAAATAAAAATGTATGATAAAATTATTTGTTTTGGTTTAGTAACATGTCTGTTACTGCGATGTGTTTTATAAAAACGATGGATACTTGTTTAAAATGTATGTTCCGGTTTAGTAACACGCCGTCATATATAATTTAATATTGTTTAAAATAGAGATAAGTCTCTTTTTAACTTGATATGTCCACGCGTATGTCCGCTTGTTTATATGGTTTATCAGAATACAAATTTGTATAGCGCCGTGGATATTATAGTGATATAACAAGGTACGTGTGGCTTATGATGAAATTTATAGGCTAGTCATAATTCAGATCGCTTAAAAGTGTACGTGCATGCAGCATTTTATTGTATGGTGGTACTGTAGGTGTACGGTTAAAATAAATAATTAAACGGCTTTTTGAAAAAGATATGATATAAAGATGGATATAAAAGGTTTTAAATATAATATAGAAAATGTCTCGCAACAAATAATGTGAAATGAATTTAACTGAATTGTGTCAATGACACGTCCGGGTTCCTCAATAGACCATATTCTTCATTCTGTTCAATTATATATTTTTTCCCCGATCCTGGTAAAATGTATATTTTTAGTGATGAACAAAACTAATGTAAATGTTTTGTTTTATATTGTTTGTCAATGTATAATGTGTTTATATTCATTAAAAGAAGAAAATAAGACTTGAAGACGAATGTGTGTGCACAGGCATTAGAGGGAGAGAGAGGGAGAGAGAGAGGGGTACAAGAGATGCTAGCCGCGCACCAACCGTAATTCATAGGTGAACCGTCAGAAAACTGTCAAAACATGGTACTCCCGCGTGAGATACGTTTGGTTTTAATTAAAAAATGGCTTTGAAGATATTATGATTTTGTAGTAAAATTCCGACGAGTGTGCACTGTGGCGTGCAAACACAGGGACCTTCAGCTCTCTGAAAATACCTCCTTTCTGCTCTCTAAAAAAAAATGGATCTTGTTTTATCTGAAACAGTCGGTTTCAGTATATTTTTTATACAGTTTAATTTATAACCTTTTTTAAAAGAACAGAATGTTTTTTCAACCTTGGTTAAATTGTTTTTAGATTATGTATATTATATAAATTATATGTTTTATATATAAATGTGAAATAACTAAAATGTGTTTTAGATTATATAAATTATATAATGTTTTATATATAAATGTGAAATAATTAAAATGTGTATTAGATTATATAAATTATATAATGTTTTATATATATATAAATGTGAAATAATTAAAATGTGTTTTAGATTATATAAATTATATAACTGAAATGTTTTTCAACATTTAATTGTTTTTTAGATTATAGAACATGAAAAAGAAGAATTATAGAAATGTTTTTATATATATATATAAAATGTAGAACACACCGATCCCATTTATACACCGCTCATAAACGTAATGGGAGGGGGAGAAGCCGTATAACCACACACACACATAACCGTATAACTGGGATAAAGTTCAAACATGCTAACTGACACATAGTTCAAACAACTGGCACAAACTTCAAACAAGCTAACTGACACAAACTTCAAACAAGCTAACTGACACAGAGTTCAAACAACTGGCACAGACTTCAAACAAACTAACGGTCAATAGGGTAAAACTTTCTGTCAAAAGCACATGATCGATGATTGGGGAGTCTTTCATATACCGTTTTAATTTAAAACTAACAGGTCAATAGGGTAAAACTTTCTGTCAAAAACGCATGATCGATGTGTGAGGAGTCTTTCATCTTCCGTTTAAACTAGCCGTCAAAACCATGATTTAGAACTAACTAGGTCAATAGGGTAAAACTTTCTGTCAAAAACGCATGATCGATGATTGCAAAGGTCATAGGTTAACCCTTGAAGTCGGAAAGTTCCGCCCATCCATCATAGGGTTACCGGAAGTTCAACCTGTCAAAAGGTCAAAGGTCAAAGTCATAAATCATCATGACAGAAGCTATAGTATATTAACTACTTGTGGGCTATAAATGCTGCAGCAGTGTGGGCTGTTTTTCACCGGAGAGTCACTAGGTACTGGCAGGTTTGGTTTCGTATTGCTGAGAGCAGAGAAAACAACCCTGCTGCAAAAATAACTGAAATCAAATCATGTTGTTCACTCATATTCCCCATTGAGACCCCTCCTGCAGCCAGCAGTTGCACAACAGACCGTTGTAACAATCTGCCGGGCTGGAACAAGAGAAGACATTCAGTGCCAAAAAACACGGCCTCCTCCTGTCACTCTGACAGAAAACAGAGTCTGACCACACACAGGGCAAAGAGGTGGAGGATTTGACAATGGTCTCCTCGAGGGCTGTCAATCAACTGAGGTATAAACTTGTGGCATCTCCACCTCTGGTTGTACCGGCGGAGGGTCAGAGGCGGTGATTGAGCGCACTTGGAGCGCCACAGATGTGCCCTCTTTCTACTACAGTAATACTGTCTCCTATTTTGAACCAAAAGTAAAAATTGATGGTGACGGTACATTCCATGACAGAGCTAATTATAGCGGCTGAAATACTAAACCAATTTATATGACCGTATTAGTGATAATACAACCAGTCACATCAGTGCAAATATTTTGATTCACAATTGATTAGGTTTCCTTAAATTCGTTTAATCTTAGAGTAGTCCAAAGAGTATAGAAAAAGGTATAGAAAAGAATCACCCCCTTTAACAATAATCACATTTTGTTCCTTTGTTGTTTTTGTTTTATGCAGCTGTATTTACTGTATTTATAACATACAAGTGAAAAATATAACACCAACAGGTAAAATAAATAAATAAATAAATAAAAATGGAAAAATTATCTGTGGATGTGTGTGTGTGTGTGTGTGTGTATGTGTGTATGTGTACATACATAAAAAAAAAATTCAATCTCATCCTGAGAAAATTTTGCATCATTATTTATTTGCAGTGTGACCTTAGTGTCAAAATGATTTTTGGAGCCACCATATGTTAATTTCAGCAATCACTGCACCATGTGACAGTGCACGAGTGATCACTTTTGTAACAACAATAAAGTGATAGAATCCATAAAAAATAGTCTTAACAGGATGAATGATAAAAATCCCTATTTGTTCTTTTTTTTTGTTTTTTTTGGGGGGGTTTATGGTGAAGATTCTGCCTCTTCTTAGAGTCATCCAGAGTTAAAATAGTCCATGAAGTCTATTGCATAACTCAAATTTACTGTAAAAATGACTTTTCACAACCTGAAAGCCAACCGGAATGCACAGCGTCTTTGAGACACTTCTCTATAAAAGGCTCACAGGTGTCTAACACAAAGTCATTCGACCACTCTGAGTGTTGACCCTCTCCTTTTCTGCTTCTCACCATATATTAATACATAATATATTCAAGTGATGTGAAGTGACATTCAGCCAAGTATGGTGACCCATACTCAGAATTTGTGCTCTGCATTTAACCCATCCGAAGCGCACACACAGAGAGCAATGAACACACACACACACTGTGAACACACACCCGGAGCAATGGGCAGCCATTTATGCTGCAGCGCCCGGGGAGCAGTTGGGGGTTCGATGCCTTGGGCACCTAAGTCGTGGTATTGAAGGTGGAGAGAGAACTTCATGCACTCCCCCCACCCACAATTCCTACCGGTCCGGGACTCAAACTCACAACCTTTCGATTGGGAGTCCGGCTCTCTAACCATTAGGTAATAATACATATACAATACATATATATTAATAACGAGTCCCAAATGAGTTATGAGAGGCACTGTGTAAATTATTATATTTCAAAAACAAATAGAACTTTTATAATTTAGAACTTAATTTAAAAACTACATTGTGTGCAATTTACATGTTTGCATAAATGTATTTATTAATTTGCTTGTTTTGTTAAAAAATAATTAGTAATTAAATTTAAGTTTGGCTCTGTTGTTAACTGTAACATTATAGTGGGCCTAATGTAAAAGGGCTCACTAGAGCATAAGCCGAGGAAGATTTTTATCCCTAAGACAATTTTAAATAATATCTGAATTTATTTAAAGAAAGAGCAATTTGATCAGTAAACCAATGACATTAAAAAGAGGTACGTACCGAACCGTCATGTTTGTGTACCGTTACACCCCTAGTAAATGATGACAGAATTGTCATTTTTGGGGGGAACTATCCCTTTAGTTATGACTTATGACTTATGTTAACTTGGTTACTGATGGTGACTCAAGACTCAGTAAGTAGTCTGGTGTTTAGGAACACATAACCATAAAAATATGTGGGTGTTATCAGTAGGCTACTCTTGAAATGAAATACAGAATAGACTTCTTGATATGTGTTCCCTGTTGCTCATGAGATCAGGGCTGCAGCCGCATGATTGAGAATGTTCATTTTGACACATCGTGTTCTGGCAAAGCATTAAAGCTTTCAGATACCTTCTGCTAAAGTCAGGTTTTGACCTACACTGCAGTCTCTTTAGACACAAATGATCAAACGGAAACAGCCAGTGAAAAATTTATTGCCAAGCATGACACGGCTGTTTAAGTCAGGTTTCTGAATGCTCTTTTGAGACATGCAGTGGAAAATGTCCTTCGAGAGAGAGAGAGAGAGAGAGAGAGAGAGAAGATAGAGCATATTCTTTTTTTTTTACTTATAAAAATCTTTTTTACTGTCTAAACATATTAGGGTCATTACTATTCAGCAGTACATTTTAGTGTCCATATCATATCATGTTAATAAAATGGATAAACTTTTAATTCAAAATTTTAAAGGTTGGAAATCATACTACTTGATTTTCTTTCATCACAATTTCACCACAAAGTAAACTTACAAGGTGACTTTTAACTCATTTCACTACTTTGATTTGAGCAGGAAAATGATTGATGAGGGAAATACCAAAATTTTTCTTTTGGTAAAAAAAAAGAAGTTAGGCTGCTGAAAATCTTGGGCAAAGAATACCATACAAAAATTAAACAGGGAGAAAAAATATGTCCAAAAAACATTAACAGATCCACAACATTAACAGGCTGTGCCACAGAAATGTTGACGTGGAAATTCTAACGTTTAGAAAAATTATCCAAGCCAACTCATATTTAAACACAGATGAATGGTGCTTGTATTATCCAAAAAAATAACAAACAACAACGACAACAACAACAACAAAAAAAAAAAAAACAGTTTAAGACTTTTTTAAAATAAATTGCCATTTATAAGTTGCATTATGTATTTGGCAGATGCTTTTTTCCCAAAACAGATTTGCATCCAAGGTATACATTTTGTCATATATTTGATATGATTTGATTAAGCTCAACTGTTGCTGGCGTTATGATCTACCAGCTGAGCTAAAAAAAATGGAATTCACTTTTCTAAAAGAAGGAAATCAAACAACTTTATTTTCTTTCATCCAGTTTTTTCACTAAGTGCACATAGGGGGTGAATTTTAAATCATTTCACTACTTTGGTTTGAACAGATGCTGGAAATGACATGGATTTTGGTAGGAAAACAACAGCTTGAACACCAGTAATAATTCTGTGATTTTTAAACCGCTGAAATGTTTGGCAAAAAATAAATACAAATAAATCCATAAAACATGAAAATAGGGAGAAAATATGCCAAAATATGAACAGAACACCAAATTATGATCTACCAACTGAGGTGACAAAATCGGTTTAATTTTAATTTTACAAATTGAAATTCACTTAACATTCACTCAGATGTGACAGATATAAATCAATCAATCTGCAGCTATAAAATTAAAAGATATGCGATAGTACATCCCACAGTCTAAGAATTTCACAGTCCCTAACTAAACATGAAAAATGTCACAAAGGCACAAAATTAAGATGGCTACAAATAACTTTTACACCTCTAGAGGGTCATGACACTCCATATAGTGTAAACCACAAAATAAAATGTTCCTGGCATCCGAGCTGTACTTCCAGGCAGAGTAAATTCAGCCATTCTTGTGACATTGTCTTTCACTGTGAGAGTGTACATTGATCCAAACACACAATACTGTCCAGAAAACACACTGACACTTCAAAGGGCCGGGTTCTCGGAGGCCAAAGAGCCATTTCACACCTAATCAAGTCAGCCCTTAATCCGGGCTGGGCCTGTGCAGATAACACACTTTGAAGTAAGGAGGTCCACTGACGGGAAAACTTGCAAGTCTGAAAAAAAGGATTCCTTCATTCAGGCTCATACATGCTTATTCCACTCTGCTTCATGGTTCAAGTTTGTCAGGCTCTGCAGTGTCATCATTGAAAAGTCCCCTTTTCACTCCAATTCAAACTGTTTTAAACAAAACTAGTTTAACTTCAGCCTTGTTTACACCAGGCATTACCATCAGTCACAAGTGATTTAATTACGCTTCTCAAACATGTCTCCTGTGGCCACACAGGATAAGATTGTCATAGAAGTTCTTTCATTTCATGGTACATACATCACTTAAGTCAGCATGTAAGATTGTTTTTTAAAATAGATTTATACATTAATTCAGCAAGGATACATTTAAAGCTGCGGTAGGGAACTTTTGACGCTCTAGCGGTTAATAAACAGAACTGCTTGCGTCTTGCGGAAGAACATCGTAGCCGGAACTACTTCTCTCTGTTTATGTCTATGAAGAATCACAAAGGTACTGGGTTGCTCTGCCGCGGTATCCCCGAAGCAATCTAAAATAGTCCGAATATAAACACTTATTATAAGTGCACCCTAGTGATTCAGGACAAGCTAAAAACATGGTTTGGAAAATGGATTCATGGTGTACTCGCTTATTATATACATTTTTCTACATTGTGAACACAAACAAAATTATGGACCGCAGCTCTGATTGGTTGTTTCTTACCGGGAGCGTCTGTTACTGCAAATGGCAATAGGACCACTGGGAGGAGCCAGAGGAGCTTGATTTTTTTCACAGATTATCTCTCATATTCTACTGTCAGGACACAATGACAGGTTTAACAAATATGTAAAAAATATATATTTACAAAAGTTACCTACTGCAGCTTTAATTGATCAAATGTGACCCTAAACAATTTTACATTGTTACAAAAAAACATTTTTTTTTTGTAATTAATAAATGTTGTTCTTTTGAACTTTCTATAATCAAAGAATCCTGAAAAAAAAAAAAACATAACGGTTTCCAAAAAAAAAAAAAAAAAAAAAAAAAATCTAAACAATACAGTTTTTACTGCATTTTTAAATAAATGTAGCTTAGTTGAGCATAAGAGAATTTCCAAAACAAAAACCCTACCAACTCCCTAGTGTTAATTTATTTAACGAAGATTATGGCAAAAAAATGTTAGTCACGAGCTTTGACTATGACGAGACAATGATGAGACGATAATAAAGTCAATTAATTAACTAAGAATATCAACATGCAATTTCATTGACAAAATAAGACGAGACTAAAAAGTATTCAAAAGATAAAAAGTTTACCAAAATTGTTTTTTTTTTTCGTCAAAAAATGGAGACAAAATGTAATTGCAGACTGCTCTAAATGCCTCTACTATGCGAGCTCTCATGAGAGTGGTTGCCAGATATCAAGAGTTCTAATTCCCGAATAAGAGCTTCGCTGTTACATTGCTAAATTTTCTGCCCAGTTTTTTGCTTATTTAAAGCAGTCTAGCAACCATGCACATACGCTCACTCCATCTTAAAACACAGACAACAAACAAGTTGGAGTTTAGCGATCTAAATGAAAGTGTTACTCAGCTGGTCTGTGTTCTGTCATGAGATCTCCACTGTATTGTTTGGGATTGTGATCACGGAATAAATGCACTTACTCAACCACTGTTGTTTTAATAAGAGAAATAGGCTATTGCCATTTGGAAAATAAATTTCACTGTTATAATATTTTTCGTTGGTTTTAGCTGTTTTCATAATGTAGACAGAGAAATTACATAAGTCTCTGGTATTACATTTTATAATAAAAAGCCTATAATAAATCAGAATACTAGATGAGGTAAAATACACCATGTGTGCGTCCACATTCTAATGATTCATGCTTACTGGTGAAAGTGCAATACCTGAAATGAAAAGGACATTTCTCAAATGACAATAATCATTACAATTAGAATTTAGAGAAAAAATATTTCTCGGCAGTTTAACCATTATATAGAATAAAAAAAATGATTGATTAAAACTTAACTAAACAAAAACAGGACGAGGTTGTCTAAATATCATAACTAAAATGTACACTTGAGTAAAACTAATACCAAATTAAAAATGGCTGCTAAAATTAATACTGTACAGTTCATTAATAATTATTTTATTGCTAAAATGTCAAGTTTTCATTTGACTAAATACTTTAGGTTTTCTTGGACTAAAACTAGACTAAAATGTTGAGACTTTTAGTTGACTAAAACTTGACTAAAATGAAATAGGATAAGGTTGACTAAATATGATGAAAAACTAACAAGGACAATATAACACAAGACTAAGACTAAAATGAAAATTGCTGACAATATTAACACTACAACTCTCGAAACTTTTGAACTGTATTATATATAAATTTTCTGGTCTAAACTGATTTTTAGGATGTTACACCTGACTATCTCTGATAATTTTTTTTTAGTTGTGACACAAAATACCCCATTAAACCAGATTTAAGTGTTACGTTTTTTTCTAAACAGATCGTTGAAGCTGGAATATTAATACGAGGTAAATGATGGCTAAAAAATGGTTTGATCTTTATGAGCTAGACGTGCCATCATTTCAAGTAATTTCTAAATCATTTTCAGTTTAATACTACAGCAGTAAAAATCTAGTCAAAAGCTGAAAGGTTGATAAACTCCAGGCATAATTTTGTAAATACAGATTAATGATGTTTAATATGCAGATTGTGTGGATTAATCAGAGGAGAGCTGAGTCCCCATCAAAATCAATGGGACCATCTGCAGCCCATCAGCGATTTTACACCCTCTAATGTGGTTCAAATTGAACTGTGGCAAAGGACATTCAGACTTCCAACACCAGAGAATCAGTAAAAGGCAGTCGTGCCGTGAAGGATCGCATCTGTGACAAACTCGTTTGGATTCCAGCTGCGCTCTGCTTTCTTGCCCTTACTTAATACAGTACCACAAATATTGCAATATGCGTACTATATACACAACCCCATATAAGGCACATAAATAGTATGAGCAGTGTAGCCGAGGAGTTTGATACGCCTTAAATGTCTTCTGAAACTAAATATCTCAGGTGAAGGTCATGTAGCAAAGAGGGAATCTGTAAAGCACAATAAATGGGGCCAGATTTCAAGGGCTTACCCTCTAATTCTCAAGGTTAACATAGGCGTTCTCCGGTTATCTGGACCACATTAATCATTATATGAGTTGCGAGCTATGCTAGGAGAATCACTGTGTGCTTAAATGTATTCGCAAGGGTATTAAAGTTGATTTTTAATTCTATTTATGAATAAGATACATCTATTAGAATAATGTTGGATTCAGTTTTGTGAGAATCACATAAAAGGCCAGAATATGGAAGTACAGGAATAATGGTTGAAAAACATATTTTGAAGTTATTTATTGATTGAGCACAAATGTCTGTGGATTCCAAGCACTTATAGGCATAGTGTTTGGGTGTCCATATACTTTTGGCCATATTAGAAACACATTAGAGGGTGTAAAATTGCTGGAGGATTGCAGATGGTACCATTCATTTTAATGAACACTCACTCTCTACTGATTTAGTCTCACAAATGGGTATTAAACATCCTTAATATATACAGTATTTTCATACAGACACAGTTTAACACCTGAATAAATCAAGGTTTTTAAAGGGGGGGTGAAATGCTCGTTTTCACTCAATATCCTGTTAATCTTGAGTACCTATAGAGTAGTACTGCATCCTTCATAACTCCAAAAAGTCTTTATTTTTATTATATTTATAAGAGAAAGATAGTCTGTACCGATTTTTCCCGGAAAAACACGAGTGCCTAGAGGCGTGACGTGTGGGCGGAGCTAAAGAATCACGAGCGCCAGTAGGCTTTTGAGTTGAGAGCACGTGGAAGCTGAGACACAGATCCAGAGGCTGAAATTTAACAAGAGCAGCATCAGCAAAGGCGGTATGCTATGTGGTATGTACTGAAACTGTATATATTTGCTTAGCGGTTTTGGAAAATGACTAAGTTCCACTTTATGTCGTCTTTTTTTTTTTTTTTTTTTTTTTAAGCTGTACATGTGGAAAGTGCAGTTTGATGACAACATCGCATGTTGTTTACTTGATGTGCTTACGCGCTGATAGCTAAGTTAACAACACAGAGATATTTGAAGCAGTTTTACTCACCGCATGCGGTTCCAACACACAATCGTGACCCTTTTCCGTTGGGACTGCATTATCCTTAAGAAATAAACGATGTGCAATCCGAAATGCAGGGAACAAACAAAAACACTTGCACAACTCCGTTGATGCTCTGTAAAAATAAACTCCATCCACTGGTCCCTTAATGCTGTTTCTCTTTTGGTAATCTGTGCAGGGTTGTCTTGCCCTGGCAACCAAAAACACACTGCTTTTGTGACTTTTCGCACGCTCTCGCTCTGATCAGGCTGTGCTCAGCCTCTCAGTGCTCTGCTATACGGGAGCGCGCGCTTTTTTTTTTGTGCACCAAGAGCTTGAAACACTCCAAAGAGAAGGGAAAAACTGAATTTAATAAAAATCTAAGTAAAATCTCTAATATTGTGAAATATTATAACAGCTTAAAATAACGGTCTATTATATATATTTATTATATATTTATATATGATAATGAAAAGTGTTAGTAGGTGTGTCAAACACATAAACCACTGAGAAAAGAGAGCGATAACTTAACAGAATTGCAAATACTTCCTTAAGGCCCAAAGTGTTACATTTTGCATGAAAATTTATGTGTTCTTTGAGAGTGACCCATGTAATAACCACAATCCAAGAGAAGAAAACAAAAACAAAACCATCTGAGGCCTGACAGCGCGCACATAAAGATACGCTTTACAGAAGAGGTAAATATTTCAACAGAGTTACCTCATGTGCCCTCCTCTGGCAATCTATAATAGATAAAGTATTTCAATTCAACAGGCCGCTTTTAAAAAATAGGAAAGTATGTTACAGGAAATAACGCTTTTTCCAAAGTGTTTTGATTACACCTGAAATTTCTGAAAAAGGACAGTGCAATCTGCATGAGGAATAATGCATTTTTCTTTTTCCTTTGAAACCAGCCTTACAATTCCACCTTGCCTGTAATCATGAGAAATCATTACTCTCTGCTAAGATCAATGCCAGAGAGAAACCCGTCTGCCGCTGTGGCGTGCGGCACCCGGCCATTTTGAAACAACCTAGGGGTAGCGCTAACTGCCTGAATATAAATAGAGCAACCTCAAGAATCGTTAGACCTCCAGAACTTTAGTGGTCATGCAAAATTCAAACCGTCAAGATGGAAAAAGAAAAAGAAAGATATGCTGAGACTTTCTCCCTCTGGCAATAATGTTACTTTCAACTTTCATCACCTTTTAAGATCTGCCATCAAAAACCGACCCCCCTTTTTTCCCCCATCTCCACATCTCCAGAGTTGCTTCTAAAGAGTTACAAGGGGAGAAAAATACAGCAATTAGTGGAGATCCGGGGCAGGACCAGAGACGGCAAATCAGGGACGATTAAGCTGTGGGAGTTTGGGAGTGGGCGGCAGGGCTCCGGTTGAAACTTTTTCTGAGTTTCAATTGAAATTAGATTGATATGTTTCATTCCCCTGCCAACAAAGTAAGATGCCATCGCTGGTGCAATTTCCTCTCAGATGCTTTGATTGCCGTCTGTGTCAGACCATCTTTCAAAAAGCTTTCTCTTGATGGACTCCGTCGACTGAAGTCTTTAGGAAAAAAAAAAGATTCATGAACCGCGTGGAGACCGCTTGAAGGTCTGCTCTAGTTTCTTCAATTACTCTGGTGGTGTGTTCTAACAAGGGCAGTGTGTACTCTTACACGCTTAAAGAAAAAGCAACTAATGTCCAATGTTCTGCCTCTGGTTCATAAGAACACGACATTTAATCTACCAACAGAAAATATCATTGTGCACATACCCTCAAGTCATGCCAAACCCTTTTGAGAGCTCATGAGAAAGGTGGGCATGTCAGATTCATGAATGAATCATTCTTTTCAATAAATTCATTGACCCAGATCACAAAACTGATCCGAGTGATTATTTTACAAATCTGACTCAGTGACTCAGCCAGAGTGGTTAATAGCTCACTGGAGAACACTATTAATAAATAATGACTTCATATTTATGTCTTCTGAATAGCATGGCTTCAGGAGACTAGAGCACAATATTTCTAGGCCACTTTTATGGTGTTTTTGCAAGTTTGAAAGCTCCAGAAGCCATTTAGTGTAATTGCATGGATTACATTATTCATATACGCTGGTCAAAAATATTACATTTCTGTTTTTGTTTTCCAAAGAACAGAAAATTGTTCACAAGAATTTGCTGGTGTGTAAATGGGGACAATTTTCATTTTAAAGGGGTCATGAACTGCCTTTTTTATTATTTTGTACTGTTCTTTGAGGTTCACTTTTAATGTTATCAACATTTTTTACATAAAAAAAAACATAATTTATAGGTATCAGGCTATTTTCTGTCCTGTTTTGACTCCCCTCATGAGTTCACTCAGCTCTGTTTGAATAGGCATGATGGACTGTAGACTCTGAAAATCCTGCACCGAACTGTGCCTTGTTTGTAATTGTGCCTGTGGCAAATTGAAGTGAACAAATGACTGACTTTTTTTAATTAAAAAAAAAAGTTAATCCACTCTTTCCTAATGTTGGGATCAGAAGGAAGGTGATGCAAAGACTTGTCTTCGGGGGCAATCTTTATCGTTGGATTTCTGCGTCGACCAGTTTTTTCCTTCTCTTATTATTCATCTACTAAATGTGTGAATTGGTGGGCGGGGCTAAACAGGCAGTGATGTAGAAGCAGGCATTGATCTTCTTCTTCGGAGGCGGGGTTTAGCCACACTATTACATCATAAAGTGGCACATTCCACAAGGTGTTGTTTTGGCAGATTGGCTTCAATATAAGCTGTTTTTAGATTAATAAAAAAGTTTTGAGTTCTGAAACTTACGGGATATTTTTAGTACAACAACCACTTATATATCAAAAGATCAATTCTGATTTATCAGTTCATGACCCCTTTAAAATCAGCTTAAATGTCTTGATTAAAAGGCAGAACATATTAATAAAAAACAATAGAACCACATCCGGAACACTTTTATGTCTCTCCTAAAAATAAAAGCAATTCATTACGTGTCCCAAAAACTAAAAAGTTTGAAAAAACACAGAGGAGGACAGCACTACTTATTAAAATGCCTTAGGGGACTCTGGTTTCCAATATTTGAGGCATTTTTATGCCTGGGAGTGCATTGTTATTTTTGACAAATAGTACTACAAGAAAGCTTCTGACAGAGAGGAAATATTACAAAAGGAAACAAATCAATGCATTCAAGTGCAAAATAATCAGAATTTCTTGAAAAAGTGCTAGGGGGTGATTGTGGAGGAAACAGTATGCCACCCTCAGTGTTAAATGAGCTTTGAAGATCCAAATGTCAGCTGCACCATCTGACAGTGCTGAATGAGATCACTAGCTATTAAAAAAACAAAACAGCAGAGATGTCGGGCTGATGTATGATCGGAATCAAAAATTGGGTCCATTTTTGGGTCCCAATATTGAAACTGAATGATTTTTATAACTTTCAGCTCCATTTATGGTACTTGGTTGTCTGTAGGTGGACGAACGCTGTAATAAAATACTTGTGACAGTGTTTCCTGCAGTGCTACTGTATCTACAGTACAGTGGCAAAAGAAATGACATTTGAGCTGAGTTGACAATTTAAGCTTGCAGTTTAAACTGACTGTGATGAAAGGCTAGGTGCTGCAGAATCATACAAAGATCACAAACAGACAATAAATTACTCTATTGCCCCACTCTCACTGGTTTAAAATCAGTTTGTTTAAATGAATCTATTAAAACACTACATAAATCAGCCCTGAATATATGAGTTATATCAGTATGAACCTGCTTTATAGCTCAGTGGGAACAGAAGAATAAGAATATCATTGTTGAGATGAATCATTTAAAAAGACTCAAAAATCAGAGCATTGACTTTTATAGTTTGGAGGCTGGAATTAAAAAAAAAATGTTGCAGCATAGAAATCATTCTAATATGCTGATTCTTTGATTAATATAAAGTTCAAAAGAACAGCATATATTTTAAATAAATAAATATGTATATGTGTGTATATATATATATATATATATATATATATATATATATATATATATACATATATATATATACATACATACATATATATATATATATATATATATATATATATATATATATATATATATATACATACATATATATATATATATATATATATATATATATATATACATACATACATATATATATATATATATATATATATATATATATATATATATATATACATACATATATATATATATATATATATATATATATATATATATATATATATTTTTTTTTTTTTTTTTTTTTTTTTTTATAAGTAAATAAATAAATATATATATATATATATATATATATATATATATATATATATATATATATATATATATATATATATATATATGAACTGGTTAAAAGCCCATTTTGGAACACTTTGAATCAGTGTGACAAGTCACTAACAAGTGATTAAATGAATCGGTTATTCTGAACACTTATTCTGTAAATTAACCATTACCATGCTGTAATAAGGGTGCATAGACAAGCCAGGTGACATGAGGTGAATCTAAACAGACTGTGTTGGAAAATTAACAAATGAAATTCCTTTAAAAACAACCATTGTATAATTCACAAACCAGGCACGGATGCTTTCAAGTGTCAAAACAGTTCATCACAGTTGAACAAAAAAAAGAAATAGAAAGGTTCTACTTTTGCGAGCTGATGCCACTTCACTTCTCCGTTTCCTCACTTCTGCATAGACATTGAGATTCTGTTCACAAGCTTCCAACAGTGGTTCACATCACACTGAGTCATGTCACACCAATTTTTTCCCAACCAGTATGCTGACAGAAAGTCTTTTGGGGTGAAGATTATGTAGTAGATTGTATTAAGCTGATGAAAACATACAAACCGAAACAAACAGCCTGTGCTTTGCAGTTGGTCGATTTAACTGAGTATTTAGGAAAGTGCTGTTCAGGAACGCTGTTTGGGGGCGGAATGCACCTGTGTGCTTACGGAGGTAGAACAGGGACATTATTCCAGACGTGGCTGACAGCCACAGCTGCCTTCCAGATGTTTATACATTATACAACTACATAAATGAAGTATCTGCTCCAATTAACCACAGTCTGCCATTGTCATTTGTAGTTTCAGAGGATTCTAGCTTTTATTTTTTTATCACCCCCATGTGCACTTTCTCCCCTAGACCCTCTCTGCCTATGTCTTTCTGCCCATACACGAGCACATTAAAGGAACAGTGTAATCAGAAATGAAAACTGTGTAGTTGTTTTGCCCATGGAACACTAAACATGACATGAGGGTGAGTAAATAATGACATCATTTCATTTCTGGCTGAACTAGTCCTTTACTAAATCACCAGAGACCAAGCGTGTGGAGAGGCAGAGAGAGGACAGCTTATTTCACTGCTAACTGGGAATGTCCATGGCAGGGATTGTGTGCATGTCCGAGCATGTGAAATTACAGCCCCCTGCGCCATCACCCATCTCCGTGACCCATCTGAACACAGCCTGAACTACAGTACTCCAGCACCAGCAGAAAAGCCCCACATCCTCATCAAAAACCGCTGGAGGCCGCAGATGATGAATAGTGGCGCAGGATCTATTAATTCCCTGTAACAGTTCCTTTTTAGCTCTTCAGATTCCCAGCACTCTCGGCACGCTTAGCAGTGAAAGATGACGTGCTAAGCCAATGCTCTGCCGCCAAGCAGCTATGACTGTAATCAGGGAATACAATATGTCACCCTTTTAAACACCATGTATATAAGCCACTGAAAGCAAATATGAAAATATGGAACTGATGCATTTCTGTGTTCATAAAACTCTGTACCATGTCCAATCTGCATTTACTGACTTTAACAAAATACATTAAGAGACTAATGACCATAAAGAAGTTGTTTCATCAGATATCTTCTTTCCCTTTACTGCAGATGTCAGCCTGTGTTTTGAACAGGATGCTCACGATGTATTACCCTGAAATATCTCAATAGCATAGACAAAATAATATAGACAAAAACAGCTTGTGATGTTCACCAAGTATTGTTCAAAGGATCTTCTCTGAGGACACAGAGCAAACGAGAATACGGCAGTAACAGCAGTCTTTTAATTATTCATTATCAGATACGTTTCACATAGTCTAATCAGTTAGTTTGACAAATAATAGCACTAAATTAAATTAAAACAAAGTGCTTTTGTGTTTCATTAGCTTAGAGAATACAAGATCTGAAGCCACTTGTTTATAAAGAAGTACCGCTCAACAAGCGCACAAAGTCATCCCGGTGAATTGATTAAACCATTTTTAAGAAGACTGAACTTGGTGTCTAAAAAAAAAGCAAGAACTGGAAACATGGCCCCTTGAAGCAATCATCGGTGTGCCACTGTAACTACAAATTTACAAAATTGACACTTTAATAATGGTGCTAAAGACTGTTAAGATATCTGTTAAATACCTGTCGTTTTTGTGGTGAGCAGTATTATCAACACTTCATAGCACTGTATAAGTCATTTTACACAGCGTGCTACAGTGTACAGAAAAAAAAACTCATGCATGAGTTAATAAATAAAAAAAATGTTTATTTTTTTCATTTGAAGTACTAAAGTACTGAAATAAAGTAAAGCTAATTATAAAACAAATAAATCAGTTTATGTATTATTATATCTATTTTATTAAAAGCTTATAACAAAATTACTTAAACTAAAAATAGAAATATAAAAATAAAAATTATTTATATTACATTTTTTATAGTTTTATCATTTTAATAATTTTAAAATCATAAATTTTAAATTATAAAAAAAAAAAATTCCTAATGCTGTCCATGATTAAACAGGCTCTTTTCAGTATCACTTCTGTTTATAAGCCACAATCTAATTCTGTTTACACTCTACAAACCTGAGCTTACAGACCTGTTGCTATGATAACAACTCTGAGATGAACTTCGAATAATGCAACTATTCAAGACCTGAGCATCACATCAAGAATTAAATCGAGAGAACTCTAACTCAAACCAAATGATACGATTTAAAATAACAGCTGAATAGTAAGTCACCATAACTAAAATGCAAAAAGCTGGAAGCACCTGTCTGTGACATATTTTAGAGTCCTCTATAGTTTTCTACTCGTCTGACTCTTTTAAATGCATATAGCTCAGCATAAGTGGCACAGCAGAATCTTTACCGGTTGACACACTGCTATCATTTCATGATTTACATTGCCTTCCCTATGTCTCATCTTTATTTTTATTCAAAAGACCAGGAAATTAAAACATTCCTGCGTGCATCGAATGTTAAGATAATGCTCTCGGAAAAGATCGTTTGCTCTGTCTATTCTGTATGCAGCTGCTGTAATGAACTGTACACTTGTGAAACATCAGTTTGAAGTGTGTTTGTGCATGCAAATGCATTCATTGTTTGTATCTGTGACCTGCTTACTAATGCGTGGGATTATGCACTTAACAAGTCAATGTCTAATAGAGTGACTCATTACTAGTGATTTTTATTCCTACGGCTGTTCAGTCAATTCAGCTATATTTGTAGAAAAAAAAACAGTTCAGAGGTGGCCGGAAACAATGTCCGAATATCACTCCGAGCTATCGTCGTAATGTATAATGCTGGAAAGTGTGCGACTCACCGTCCATCCACCCCCATCAGTAGTCATGTCACAGAAAACCTGGAAGCCTTCTGGGTAATGTGTGGGGAACACAGAGTAGATACCATCCTCTCTTTGCCCGCTGGCATAGATGTCACTGCAATCCCTGGGTCTGGAACCTGCCAGAAGATACAACATGCCAGCATCATCAATCTACATTCCATGCCAAACCATAACTGCATCTGTTTTTACATTTTTTGAGAAACCCTTTCGAGGTACGGCGTGAGACAAGAAAGCTTCAGACCTCAAATCTGTCATCTCAAGCCAGCTGTCTAAGCAGTGGCATGTCGCTTTCACACTGCGAGAAAGATTAGGAGGGAATAGGTATGAAACCATTCTAGGGCTCATTAGGGCTGGCTGGAGACTTGAGAATATGTGACTAATGAGAAGGTTTTTTTATTTATTTTTACCTTCTCCACCGGCGCAGCCCTTGGGCCGGACGCTGTGTACCGGAGCCCTCTGCAGATCTGCCTTGAGACGGCTCTTGATGTTTCCGGTCTCCTTCTGCATGGAGCTAAGCGCGTCACTCACAGAGTTCACCACTTTCACCATGTTGATCTGGCTCTCTGACAGCAGCTGGAGAGAGAGAAAGCAGAGGAAAGTTTAAAGGACAGAGGATGACACATATGATCCATTTCTTTCACTGAAGCTCTTAAGAGTCACATACTTGTTTGTTTAAAGGTCCCCTTCTTCGTGATCCTATGTTTTAAACTTTAGTTAGTGTGTAATGTTGTTGTTAGAGTATAAATAATATCTGTAAAATTCTAAAGCTCAAAGTTCAATGCCAAGCGAGATATTTGATTTAACAGAATTCGCCTACAAAAAACGACCCGTTTGGACTACAGCCCTCTAGTTCCTGCAGTAATTACGTCACTAAAACAGTTTTTTTGACTAACCACCGCCCACATGAATTCACAAACAGGGGGCGTGACCTTGTTGCGCTCCGACGGAGAAGAAGGAAGAGCTGTTTGTGTTTGTCGTCATGTTGTTGAAACGCAGTTTTTTTTCATCTCTGAGTCCAATCATCTTTGTTTGGGCTTCCCAGGGACGCTGTACTTTGAGATGAATGGTTACAATTTATGTTTAACTCAGTTCCCGAAAATTATAATGCACATGTAAAACTATGTGCAGCTCATTTTGCTGAGGACAACTTTCTCAATCTCAATCAGTTTAATGCCGGATTCGCACAAAGATTATTCTTGAAAGATGGAGCAGTTCCCTCTTTATCTGGAGAAGGCATTGTTTATGGACCACAACCGGTAAGTGTATTTTATTATTTAAGTTGGTGCGTTTAACAGTTTCTGTAACTTATTACACAAAGGGCAACGCTGTTTAGCTTTGTTAACTAGATGTTAGGGCTGTGCAAAAAAACGAATGCGGTTTTCATGCGCATCTCGTCAGTAAAAACGCTCCTGTGACTATATATACATCTCCAGCACGTTCGTTCTAGCCCAATCACGTTACCAGGAGGGCAGCCTGCTCTAAGCTGCAGTCGAATCACTACACAGGAACCGCTGGCCCAATCAGAACCCGTTACGTATTTCTGAAGGAGAGGCTTCATAGAACAAGGAAGTCATCAGCCATTTTTGTGACAGTGAAAACAGCGGTATACAGATAGGTGAATTGTGTGAAAAATACTGTGTTTTTTGATACGCGAAACATGAACACGTTATATTCTACATTGTTAACACAATCAAAGCTTCAAAAAAGCACGTAAAACGGGACCTTTAAATCAGCCTGAAAAAACCTTTAGAGTACAAAAATGTTTGAGCTATAGTGCAAAGTAAAACACATATTTTGATTCACAGGTTTTTGTAGATACCACCCCCCCTCCCCCCACACACACACAAACACTTACACACACACACACAAACTAAATACTGTATATGTTGATGTTTAAAGAAGTATATTTGTATTATAATTTATTGAACAGAAATATGGATATAATCATTTTAGTATTGCTATAATTTATTGTATTTATAGTTTAAGGTTTTAATACTTTTTAAATTCAAATTAAAATCACTCATATTAATTCAAATATTTCCAACATTAAAACATGTTACCAAAATACTATTTTCAAATATTGATTTTTTTTTTAAACAATTCTAATAAAATTCTAATACTATATATTATCATATTTATTGGTTAAAACTAGTGGTGGGCCGTTATCGGCGTTAATGTGCTGCGTTAACGTGAGACCCCTATCGTGCGATAAAAAAATATTGCCATTAATCTATTCTTAAAGTTGGGTTGGGAGCTGGGTCTATACTATGCAAGCAATGATGACTTTCACCTTGATATTTTAGCGTGGATGTATACATAGCCGAATTGCTCTGTAGGGGGCAAAAACGAGTCTTCAAACCTGTGTGTATGCCTACTGTGAAATTACCTCATCAAACGTGACGTGCTAACATGGATGCAGCTAAGATCCCGCCGGGTATGCTTCAGGGAATTTTTTTTTTAAGAAGCTTCCCAATGGAAACCTCAACAAGATGCACGCCTGTTTCACACATACCGTCTGCAGTGCGTATGCAGTCCGTGTGCGTTACGTATGTGGTGCAGAAGAAGCATGGACTCGATGTGCTTTCACACAGGACGCGTTTGCAGTCCACTACTTGTTACGTGAACGATCGCTGCACTGCTGCAGACGCACCGCTCCTGGAACGCACTGACGGACCGCAAATGGATGAACACTGGAATCCGTTAACATGGGGCATACAAAAATACATACACACTGCAGACGGAGTATGTGTGAAACAGGCATAAGGTTGTTTGCAACTTGTGCAATGTGGAATTAGTTTACAGCTTTCTCAAGCACTTGAGAAAGCACCTTGTGATGCATTTTTGAAACAGGAGATGAGCCCCTGGTCTAATGCACCACCTGTCTTGAGAAACCTGTTCTCAAAGACTTACTTTTAGTCATTATTTTATTTGGGTAGCACACATATTCTGAATGCCTTAGGCAGAATTCAAATGAGCCATTTTAATCGAGATTAATTTCAATATTACAGTGAGATTAATCTAGATTTTAAAAAAAAATCTATGCCCACCCCCAGTTAAAACTATTATGAAATATAAATCATTATCATTATTATTACTACAACTATTATGTATATATATATTAAAACAAAAAACAAAAAAAAACAAAAAAACCATATATATTATATTATACTTTTATACTTACAACATTAAACCAGGATCCCAAAATAGTATAATATTCTTTATAAGACTCTTATGCTCACCAAGGCTGCATTTATTTGATCAAAAATACAGTAAAAATTGCAATATTATGAAATATTTGTTCAATTTTAAAAATCTGTTTTCCATTTGAGTATATTTTGTAATTATTATTTAAATGTGATTTATTGCAAATGTACATTTATTCAGCAGCCATTACTCCAGGCTTCAGTGTCACATGATCTTTCAGAAATCTGCTGCTCAATAAACATTTTTTATTATTATAAATTTTGAAAAATTGCTTGCTGCTGAAATTTTGTTGCATCATACCCTGTTTGAACATGATTTTTTCAGCATTTCTGTGCCACTATGACAGTTCTTTGGTTGACTCTGGCCTTTTCTAAAAAGCTGGCTTAAACAATAACAACAATGGAGTCTCTGTATCAGCATGTGGTCCCCGGTACTGCATTAAAGTAACAGGTGCACTATGCTGCACTTCACTGATAGCGCTTCAGTTTTGCGGGCTCAAGGCCAGTGGGTCTGGAAACCACTCGGTTTGAGTTTCCCAGACAGCTCTCTTTACTGCCTGCATCAGCAAAGCTGCTGAGGTCACCTCGATGAAGAAAAAAAATAAAAAATACCTTGATTCTGAGTGAGGAAAACTGTCTGCCTTTCTCCAAGGACAGGTCTTTGTGTCTCAATCATCCAACATCATGAATCAACGTGGCACTTGAGTATGTAGGAAGCTCAGTAGGCGATTAGCAAAAATTAGCCCTATGACACATGAAAGTGTAAAGCTCTCCTTTGGGGTGAGAAGGCGCTTCAAGTTCTTTGAGAGTGTGTCGTTATCAAGTCTGCATGTGCACATATGTCGCTGTGACAACACTGCAAGCTAAGTTTGAGTTGGTGTGTGCGTGAACTCGCTTGAAGTTGATAACGGCTGACGCACAGTGTGGATGGTTGGGACATTATCACTCGCAGCTCTCGACAACTCGTTTGCTTCAACATGCTGCCATAGCAACAATCATTACGTGGCCAGCTCAGCATAAAAAAAAAAATAAAAAAAAACTTATGTGTATGATAAAAAATGTATGTCCCTCAAATTACAATGCACTCCATGCTCTTACCTCTAACTAACCTGTTTGTCCAGTGTCTTGAACTTCTTGGCATTCACTCGACGGGACGCAATACCTCAGTCACCACTTCTACTCCAAACATTGCCTCACTTTCATTAAAGCACACAGCAGGAAACTAGCAATTAAAAGATCCCGGACTTCAAAACTCACCTTGAACTATCAATTTCAATAGCTGTGTTTGGAAATGAACCCTACAACTTCTTGAATGCTGTACTGTACAGAATGTATTTTATACTGCATATATGTGTTTTAAAAAAAGCATTTGAAACAAAAACAACAGGCATTATTCCATGATAAATGTTTCTGAGACTGTGTACATGCACCAGAATATCCTGAAATTAATCAGAATTTGCTCAAATCTGTACTGTACTGTAAATAGGTTTGCAAACTTTCCAGAAATTTGCTTTCAGAAAATGTTGGGAATGTTCGGGAACTTTATTCAAAATAATAATATATAAATAATAATAATAATAATTTATGTATTATTATTTTGAATAATCACAGTAACAGTACATTAATTGTATCTGTGCATGCCCAAACAAAGATAATTGGAAGAGATTTTAGATACAGATAGTTAAAAAGTCAAGTTATTGAAGAAACACATTTTTGGAATGCGGAGGACATTCAAACATTTCATATGTTAAAAGAAAGATCATCCTGCTCTTGTACTAATGTTAAAAACATGAATGAGAATTAATGCGTTAGCTAAAGTTCTGCTCAAAATGAAAGCAAAATAAACTGCAAAAAGTGCATCTTAAGTATTTCCGGGAAAAAAAGGAGGAAATGAGCATGCATGTTTTTAATATATTTAGATTGTGCTGATTATATTTATGCTAGAAGATTCCATTAAATTTTAATCAAAAAAATTATATGCATGTAAACAACATTATCACCATATGACCTCATCATCACATTGCATCTGCTAGCATCTCATCAAGCGCACTGCATTGTGGGATGTCATATTCAACACATATTCAGCAAACTCTGGTTTATAAGGCAAATGCAGCAGGTCATGCAGTTATTTTATGCGAACAGAAAAATACTGTGCACAGAATAAAGTACGTACCTGTACCGTATACTACAGAAATAGCAAGAGCAGGAAGGCAGTTAGCTGTTATGAACACAGCCAATGTCACAGCATGGTACCGGCTATATAAGTGCCCAATGACTGCACTTCTACCCGAGGTCTGTATATGTTCATTGCTCTTAAACTGTGATAAGAGATAATGAAGGGGAAATTAACTAAGGTTAAGAGTCTCGTGCCAAAGCATTTTAGCAGATAAAGAGACACAGATAGCCCTGTTTAAAATAAGCGCTGTCTGGCCCATTTGTCATCTCCATGCTGGACCAGGACATCAATGGCATAAACATTATTTAAAAGAAATTTGCTTCCTGTTTGAAGGGCTTTCATTAATCACTGACATATTCGAACACGCTTCCTCTGCTAGACTCTGTATGATCAATAATCTCGCCAACAGAGTATGCATCCAAGTTTGGAACACAGCTCTTAGCTTTGGAAATGACTGATGATAGATCAAAGGCGAAAGATTAATAAGCACAATCGAACAGGAGGAGACCAAAGGGAAAAACTGTGCTGCTTGCTGACACATCAAAACTTAAAAATCTTAGTATGCAAATGACTGAAAACATAGGATTCTGCAGTCATGTGAACTGAACATTTCCTATAGACTGTGCATTCATTTTTCAATTCTCTACAATAATATCTTTCAGATAATGGCACTGTTAAGTTATTTAATGTCAACGTCAACATTTACCAATAAATTATAATAAGAAATTGCACTAAAAAGTAATTGCACATTTTTAACATGTAAGTCTCACTTAAAATGTTTGAATGTCATTGCATTAGAAACAAATTGATACATTTACCATTTTAAAGCTAACAAACCTTGTTTTATTAAATATCTTGGTTAAAAAGTGTTTTTGGGTTATATTTCTTTAAAAATAAATGCAACCTGGTTTATTATTTTGTATTCTAAAGCAAAACATTTTTAAGTTTTGACATTTTGAGTTCAGTGTTCAAATACTTTGATACTTTAATTCAAATTATAATTAGAAATTGTAATATTTATAATTAAAGGTCACACAGAAAAGAAAAGTCTGCCTTCCAAAAAATAAATAAAATAATAAATAAATATTATTATTACTATTATTTTATTCATTTATTTATTTTATTCTTTTTTATGACAGAATGTTATTTTCTGGGTGCTCTTTAATTATAAATACTACAATTATTATGTAAAATTAATGATTTCTTTTTTTAAATGATGATAATCTTTTGCATCTCAGGTTTTAAATAACACTATCCATTCAGTGTTTATTTTTCAGAGATTTTAAGGTTCTTTTAAGAGAGAGTGAAAGTATAATTAAATGATCAAATAATTTACAACAATGTCATTGTCCAGGCATAACAACAATCACAAAAGCAAGTTACATCGAAACTAATTTTTCATTCGAGACAACATCCTAGCGTTTTGCAGCAGACGACAGATGTGATTTTGCCAGGAGAAAAGTGTCAGCATGTATTAATTTTAAAATCTGGCTGACAGATGAGTCAACATTTCCTTCCTCCACCCACCTTCCAAAGCAAAGGGCAAAAGAAAGTGGTCTCTTTTCCAAAAGTTTATTGTAAAGAAAGAAAGGCTGCAAGCATCTCTCTTCACAGAGCAATTTCCCCTGGCAACCACTCTAATGAGTCTACACTTATAATTAACAAACAAGTTTTAATAAGGTCCTGTAGCAGGACTAATGTGCTCTCCTGCTAACCAAATTGGTTTAAAAAAAGATTTTCAGAGGGTACCTGCTATTTACAAAACTATGGTTTCCTGACACACTGAACATGGGTGTTAAGAGGCTGTTAAAGTGGAATAGTGAGGCGCAAACTTCCCCCAAATGTATATATACGAATATATAAACGAATATAATAAAACTAAAGACTTTTTGGATTTATGAAGGATGCAGTACTACTCTATATGTACTCAAGATTAACAGGATATTGAGTGAAAATGAGCATTTCACCCCCCCCCCCCCTTTAATATTTTTGTGGAAACCATAATATATATATATTTTTTTTTTTCAGTATTATTTGATGAAAGGGACATTCAGTAGAACTTCATTTAGTTTAAATAGAAATATAAAAATTAAAATTAGATGCCTTTACTGTCCCTTTTGATAAATGTAACACATTCTTGTTGAATAGAAGTATTAATTTAAGCTGCGGTAGGTAACTTTTGACGCTCTAGCGGTTAATAAACAGAACTGCTTGCGTCTTGCAGAAGAACATCGTAGCCGGGACTACTTCTCTCTGTTTATGTCTATGAAGAATCACAAAGGTACTGGGTTACGTCGCCGCTGTATCCCCGAAGCAATCTAAAATAGTCTGAATATAAACACTTATTATAGGTGCACCCTAGTGATTCAGGACACGGTTAAAAACACGGTTTGGAAAATGGATTCATGGTGTACTCGCTTATTATATACATTTTTCTACATTTTGAACACAAACAAAGTTACGGACCACAGCTCTGATTGGTTGTTTTTTAACGGGAGCGCTGCATTTCTGCAAATGGCAATAGGACCACTGGGAGGAGCCAGAGGAGCTTGATTTTTTCACAGATTATCTGTCTCATATTCTACTGTCAGGACATAATGACAGGTTTAACAAATATGTAAAAAATAAATTTTTACAAAAGTTACCTACTGCAGCTTAAAATATTAATAATTAAGTTTTTTTTTTTTTTACTGAAGTTTTATATATCTGAATATTTTGCAGTAAATTTATATTTGATCATTAAGAACATAATTTATATACTTTAGTACATACTAAAGTATATACCGGAATAAACTACATTTTAAAATATATTAAAAACAGATTCAAAGAAATATCAAAACACTGAAACAGAAAAAGCTGGTGTCCCTACAGTGTTTGACCAGTCGGTTACATACAGCTGTCTCTGTACATGAACAATTACTGTACCTTTAAAAATACATGATGCCTATTGTGATTTAATTTAGCTTAATTTACATAAAATGATCGAATCCACTATTTTCTAGCAAGCACTGGGCAGATATTACATTTCATTTCATCTGTAGAAAGTAAACAGGTTATAGGCAGATCTAATCATATGAGCTCAGGATATCATGGTATACCTGCCATTAAGTTGTGAAATTACCCTTCAGAACTTTCATTTGGTATTCTTGTAATTCCGCTCAACGGCCTCATATTTGCTTTCAGATTTATCCTGAGGTTTTCAAGGAGAGAGTGTGCAAACCGGTTTATAGCTCCCATCAACCTAACCACGACAAGTGTATCCCTTGGGCTGAGAAATCCATCCATCCAGTTATCTCTGAGTCTGTGATAAATAATAAAAAGTTCCCATGATATTACCAGGCTGTATAGTCTAAACTCCACAAGGCTAAGCAATACAACCCCCTTTTCTCAACCCAATCATCCCTATTGATGGGAATGTGTTTTTTATTGTCTGGCCGAGGGAATCTAATGAAAGCATGGCCCTAGTTTACTGTCTGAATTCATAAACTGCTGATCTGAATGTAGCCACAGATCCCATCTGTCTCTCATTCTGTCTCCCGCTCTCCAGAGCCAGGTCTGAAATGATGCTATCACATATCAGACACACAGGACACCTACGGTACTTTGATATATATTAGAAAAAATACTGACAATCATAACATAATTTGACTTATCAGACTTGTAGTAGATTATCAAGACATCCCTACAAAAAGGTGTTTAAAAAACTATTACTATGAAGGTACTGGAAAACATAGAAATAGAATATTTGATGAAAATAAATTATATTTTTGTTGAAATATATAACACCTGTGATCTGTAAAAGTTTTACAATAAAAAGCAGCACATTCAAATCTCAAAACAGCATATTCAAATATATACACAGACAACTGTATGTAATATATATTTTATATGCATTTTTGTTTTCAAGCTTCAAATGCCACTTGCTCAATTACTGCAGGATTACAGAAACAGTAATGTAGGTCTTAGTTGCATTTTAAGTAGTATTATAAATCCTAATATATATATATATATATATATATATATATATATATATATATATATATATATATATATTAGAGGTGGGCATAGAATACATTTTTTAATCTAGATCAGTGATCCTCAAATCTGGCTCGCGAGATCCAGTTTCCTGCAGAGTTTAGCTCCGACTCCAATTAAACACACCTGCCTGTGATTTTCTAACGATCCTGAAGACACTGATTAGCAAACTCATGCGTGTTTGATTAGGGTTAGAGCTAAACTTCACAGGAAAGTGGATCTCGCGAGCCAGATTTGAGGATCACTGATCTAGATTAATCTCACTGTGATCTTGAAATTAATCTAGATTATTACAGTTTTGCTATATATATCAAAAATTATATCTGGTGTCTGAATAATTTTTGGTTTGACTGTTAAAACTACAAAGTAATTCAGTCAAGAGCAGTGAGTGATTTTCATTTTCATTTTCTTGGATTAACATTACAGCAGCTAATAGTTAAATTAGGCGCGGTCACTTTAAGAGATGATGAACGCATCCAATAAAATCCACATCCCATTTTTTCCCTCAACTGTTTACTTTCACTTAAGAAATAACTGACAGTTTTTTCAAACATAATTTCCAAGGTGGATATTTTTACATATTTTGTATGTATTTGAAAGCACAAGAGCAAAAATAAGCAAATTCTCTTCCTCTGCGTGAGCCCTGAACACCAGAACACCGCGAGTACTGAATTGGGCTCTTTCACATCTTTTTGTTTGTTCAAACGGTGATTTGTATTTGTTCGTTCAGGTGCAGGAGGGACTTTGAGGAGAACTTCGCAGAAGAGAGCTCGGTTCAGTGTCGCTGTCCGTGATACGCGGCTCTCTCTCTCGTGCGCACCGAACACAGCGCGCGAGTAACTAGCTAATCTGTTCAGCTTTTCCGCGCCTTGTGTTTGGATGCTTTAATGTTTAAATCGACAAGCAGTAAGGCTTAAACATGTGAAAAAGATAAGCTTTTGTGACGATGCGCAGCAGTGGCCCATCAACTGTCCTGAGCATCTTTTTAGGCTGGCCTAAGCCAGTGGGTTATATAAAATATCAAGGTGAAAGTCATCATAGCTTGCTAAGTATAGACCCAGCTCCCAACCCAACTTTGAGAATAGATTAACGGCAATATTTTTTTTATCGCCCGACGCAGCACACAGCACGTTAACGCCGATAACGGCCCACCACTAATATATATATATTTTATAATATATATATATATATATATAGACATCATGTGGACGACTACTACATTCTCTGCTTGAATTTCTTGTGGTGTACCACATCAAATAAAGTCCTCCTCTGTTTGACACCACTGAGCTCTGGTGCGTTTTGTCATCTCATCTTAAAATGCACAGTGAAAATGAGGTGCATGCCTAGTGAGGGTGTTGGCATACGGCAGCGTAGTGTGAGCTCGATCCCCCGCTAGTTCCTGGGCAAGTCACTTCACTCAAGTTGCAATTAAAAAAAAGGAAAGGAAAGAGAGTAAAATAAAGACGGAGCTGTTCATCACATGGGAAAGCTCATAAAGAGCTTTAGTATGCCAACAACATATTGGAGGAAGAGATAAATGGTATCTTGTAAACACTAGGAGATTTCTTGAATGTTTGAGAAACCGAAGTATTTCAGCCTCAAATTACTGTCAAGGATAAATAATCTCTCCGTCTGCTGTAATCAGTGAGTGTTACACTCATAAAAGGTCATAAAGTTGGAGCTTGGGGGACATTGTGAGTAATGGTGCTTGTGATTTTCTTTCACTCTTTCATCTTGACGATCCAAACGGCGCTGATGAAGGCTTTTACAACAATGACAAAGGTGAAGGAGAGGCAAGCAGTGTGGTAGGAATTTGATCCCAATTATTTTGAAACTGCTATAAGAAAAAAGTTCAGCAAGATGCAAAACGTGATTTTCAAGTAGATGTCAAGGCCTGTTCACACGGAATCAGATGCCACACAGAAGCATAATATATATCAGAGCTGGGTTATTTTGAGAATGTGGAGAACTTGAATAGTGCACAACCCTGTATCACGGTTCCCATAAAAATATTAAGCACTAAAAACTGTTTCTAAACATGGATAATTATAAGGAACATTATTAATAATTGAGCACCAAATCAGCATATTAGAATGCTTTCTGAAGAATCACGTGACACTGAAGACTGGAATAATAGCTGCTAAAAATTCAGCAGAATTATGAACGGAACAGTGGCATTTAATTTTGCATTTCTCTGATTGAATGTGTCAAGTGTATTTTGTGCACATAATGTGGATGTCAGCAAAATAAACGTGAATGAACATCAGAATGTATGTTGAAATAATAGAGTACAACTTGCTGAAATCTATCATGTCACATGTAATTGCTCAATCAATCTTTCAAGAGCGCAAAGATGTCAGTAAAACACCTAGTAAGCAACATCACATTATTGTCACATTTATCTCAGGAAAGTCATTGAATCTTCATAAATTCATTAGTCAGCTAGGAAAAAAAATAACTCTAGAGTAGAGCATTTTACTAAATATATCCACTATTTCACATATTCATATTTGTACTTTTACCTGTTGTCTTCATTATTTAATGTATATTTGAATAAATGTGTCATAAAAACTTGTTTAATTACAACCACGGTTTAAACGTTTATATTTCAGAACCAAACTAGTGTAGAAAAATTATTCTGTTTTTAAAAAGTTGACATAAAAACTTCCTTAGGTGAAACAAACTCTACTAGCTTGCACCGCTGTATGCAGTTATACAAGAAAAAGAAACAACCCACAATACTAAACATCAACACAGCAATTAACCATACACTAATTTGATCCAAAAAATAAACAAAACAAAAATAAGACGTAATTATTCTTTTCACCACAAAACATGTCGTTTTCGATGTAAATTAGGCTTAATATACTCTGCATTTACAAAACCTTTGTGCCTAGTGCTATTAACGCCACACTGTAAAAAATTTCTTGTTGTTTTTACAAAAACTTTTTGGCAGCTGTGGTTGCCAGAATAATTTTGTAAAAATACAGAAAACTGTAAACACATTTACGTCAAAAACTGTTAATTTTACAATATAAAGCTGTAATTTACAAACAAGAAAATGTGAATATAAACCAGTAAATTCAACAACACACAAAATTAAATCTGTTTTGTAACTTGAAAATACTGACAACCACCATAATAATAAAGATGGTACTGTATAAGAGAAAGCCACATGAAGTATCAAAGCTCATCACAAGTAGCTTCACCACAAGCAGAAGTATATATTAACATATAGAAGGTGCACATTTATGGAAACACAAAACACCATCATGGTAACACACGTGATACTTAAATAATGCAAAAAACTTTCATTAAGCAACAGAAGATGTAACATAAAGCTCAAATGTACATAACTGATTACAAGAACTATTTAAAAACATGATTATTTAAACAAAATACTTTCAAACGTGGAGTGTCACGCAGGGAATTCTGGGAATATCAGTTTACAGATTTAGACTGTAAATTATACATTGATTTGTTCTTTTTTACTTCTAAAAGCTGTATAATTAACAGAATTTTACTGTAAATTTACATTAAATGCTTTGTTAGATCTTTTACAGTTTTTCCCTGTATATAGTACGGGAACTTACTGTTAACCTATTATCAGTTTTTTTCCGTAGCGTTTTTACAAAATTTGACAGTTAAAATTACACTTATTTTTTACAGTGCACACTATTACTGGCCAAGGAAAGCAGACGGTAAACCAAATTTAGAATAGCTGTTCCATTATAACCAGGCACATATCCAGACCGAGTGAGGTGAGTTAGCCGAGTCAGGCACCTGCACCGCAGTAGTTGGGCAATACTGTACAGTATGCCAGATCACATAGTGTGCAGCATTACCCAACAAACTTATATTCAGAACCAGCCTGAAAGATGGTCGTATTTGCACGCTTGTCTCATTTGCATAAACCATTTAGTGTACCAAGTGCTAAAACAATACAAACAGTGCATGCAAATTAAACAGCGCTATCAACGGCGCCATTCATTCTTTGTGAACCCTCCCAGCATTGTTGTTTTTAAAATCTTGTTTTCTAAGTTCTTCACGCCAGAAATTCAGAATTGGTGCACACTAGAATTTGGCTCTGTGGATAATGCAATGACTACAAGTGACAGATTCATTTCAGCCCGGTTTGTTGTGTCCTCTCTTGGAGCGGACAGCGAAATTTCCCAAACTAACCTGAATAAGCCGGCCCTGTTCGGTCTGCAGAGTGCTGAGCTCCTGTCCGATGTTGCTCTGGCCTTGTCTCAGCGCGTTGTACTCCATCTTCAGCTGACTGGCATGGGCGGACAGCTTGGCCACCTCCTCGGCCAGTTTAACAAGCAAAGCCCGGTCTTGCCCTTTCACTGACTTCAGATCAGTGTCATGGTCGGTGAGCGAGTGCAGCAATGAGGTCTGCACGCCTTCCAGACGCAGGAAGTTATTGTTGTAGTCAGGACAGTTGGGGTCAATGAAGATGTTGATGCGGGAGCCGTCGCCTCTCTCGATGGTTACCAGGGCATTACCCTCATCCTGGTTAGTGCTGATGAGAGGGGGGCCGTCGGGGCCACCGGGCGCTTGGTAATGGTTCATCAGAAGGATGATCCCGGTTACTGTGACAGCCAGTAACACAGCAACAAAGAGCAGGATGGTGCATAGGAGGTAGCTACAGCTCATCCTCTGTAGAAAAACAGAAAGAACGAGATACATTAGAATACAGAAATAAAAAAACAAGTCTGAAAAGAAGCATTAAAATGACCAGCACAAAAAAGAAAAATTCTCTCTCATTTCAGTCTTAAATACAAATGTGTAAAGCTGATGCATAAGTAATACACTCTGATTAAACTTGACATACACTGATAACACAGATTCAAAAGTAGGTTCCCCAGCATGCTAATTTCTAAAAATCCATGTTGAGCATTAAACATGCATGGAGATGCATCTTGAAAGTTTAATCTGCTATTATGTAATACCTGAAGACTCTTGAACGCATCAATTCAGGCTTTTCATAAAGGTGTTTATAAAAGATGGAAAATAAATTGTATTTGCTCAGTTTCCTAAGACCTAATCATCATCCCTTGCTCCAGATAATTGAAGTCAGGAAGATAGCATTCATAGCACATGAATGCAACCTCAGCCAGTAGGAAACTCAAAAAAAGACTTTCAGAATTGGGGAATCCTTTGATAAGAAATTGTTGTGAATGCAAACTGATATTGGAAGTACTCACGTTTTCATTTTGAGCGCAATATTTAGTTTCCTCTAAATGTATTTTGAATAGCTGCTGTGCATTTCTGCATATTGAACCCTTTCCAACAGTAGCTACATGATTTTAAGATCTATATTCTCACAATAAGGACAGCATCAACTATTATTACAAAAGGACAAAACTTCACTGATGCTCAAGAAGGAAACATGATGCATTACGATCCCAGGGATGGAAATATATATATAACGTTTTAAACAAATGTACACATATAAATCACTGAATATACATTATAAAACAGCTATGCAAATTAATATATTGTTTATTTCCAAGCATTCCTCTTATTGTGCATTATAAATGTAGTATAAAGCTAAAACCTACATTAGGAGGAGTGGCAATAGATAATCTGTGAACACTTTACACTGATTTCTGTGACTGGCCAGGGCCCGAGCGGTGGGCTGGAATATAAACGACAAGATGAGCAGTGTTTCCTTTGAGGATCTAGCAAGGCAAATCCCACAGGGCAAGAGACTAGAAACTACAGACATAAGCCTTAAAGCTCGATATTACGGTTTGGTTAAGTGCCCAGAGTTGACAACTCTTTCATCTACGGGAGTGTGTGCCAGCTTGTGGACGTGTGTGTGTGTGTGTGTGTGTGTGTGTGCATTCGGCAACAAACACAGATATAACAAAAATTGAAGTGAAGAACATTTGATGGGAAACTAGGGAATGCCATGCAGGCACTGGAGAGCGCTTGCTTATCATTTTGCCATGTCTTTTTATTCAGGGGGAGCCTACATTGCTCGCCCTGCTGTTATACAAGTGCCACTTCAATATTCCACTTGACAGCGGGTGTCGGTCCTTCGCATGAGCTTTGAGTACATTTTGTATATTTATTTGTCACATTTTTACATATATGCTAGAGTGACTCAATGCCCATATGCCATAGCGGCATTTATGATTTAAATTAAATCACAAACACTCAGGCTGAAGCGGCGCACAGCTGCAATAAGATATTTACAGGGACCAGCATTAAGGAATATTTCTGATCGCGTGAACTGTTCAGATTTCTATTTGCAAAGGTTATAAATGTAAAGATCATATATATATATATATATATATATATATATATATATATATATATAAAATTAAATATTACATTATTTTATATTCATATTTACATTATTAATTAATGAATACATACTTTAAAAAATATTTTGTTTCGTTTTTATTTGCAAAAAATAAAAAAATAAAATGTACTTTTTTTCCCATCAAATTTTTTACTCGTTTTTAGAGAAAAGAAAAATTGTGATAAAAGATAATTTGCAATAAAAACTAAATTACAATTATTACAATTATTCAGAAAAACAAGAAAAAAGTGGCATTTATGGCAAAACAACAATGATATTCAAATCCATAAAATAAAATAAAAACTATGTTAGAAATCTATTTTTGAAATGTTAGCCAAGTCAATAATTTAACCTACTTGACAAGTTTTACAAATAATTTAAAACAGGTTTAAAAAGTGTATTTTTTACACCAAATGCAACCAAATGTCACAGAAATCCAAAAGCATCTTTGGATAAAAGCGTCAGCCAGATATGTAAAAGTAAATGAGGTGGTCCTACATTTCCATGTGAAGTTAAATCAAGTGCTGTACACTCTCATATACACAGACACACACACCCACAAACGCAATAACAAGACACATACCCTCTGAGATGTTGATTTAAAAGTCACTGCAGTGAATAACAGCCCCTGCTCTCAAGCTAAATTTCCAGTGAAACACATCTAAATTTACAATGACCGTGTCTGTCCCGAGTAATGGATATATTACTTTGCAGAGAATATTGTATTTCCATACTTGTGATAAAGTGTATCTTTACAAGACACCTATGAACATAAGAACAAGTGCAGCCTGGTGAAGAGGGCTCTATTCCCACACCGAGTGCACACACTGTCATATTTATTTTAAAGATAATTAATGTGCACAAAAGACGCCAGCCTACTTCATCATGCAGCAGCAGTTGAGAGTGGTCTCAGATCAATTTGTTACAATAAAGCAACAATACCTGCTGTCTACAGGATTTAGCCGGGCTTATATCTGACCCCTCCACTGTGATCGAAATGCATACAGCCGGGCAGCAACCAAAAAGACTGGAGAAGCCCTGCAAGAAAATCCTTGCTGACAAAATGAGGCAGTATAAGTGCGTCTATTCTATGTACAAGCACACCATCAATCTTGCTCTTCTTCATTGTGATAGAACCTCTCTACTGGTGTTTAGGAGAAAAACATTCGGTCGCCATACCATGACCTGCATCTTAACTAGATGGTGGGCCCTGACCGTGACCGTCTTCTGGGATGTCTACGCACCTTTACTTCCCTCTCACACTCTAGTGGGCAGCGGGTAGTTAGATGCCCCCTGAACAGACACAGGTTGAGATTAGAGGGCCATGCTTAGCTGAGCACAGACAATATTTGATAAGGGCTTTTCTCTGTTGCTCTGAGACAAGGCTTTTGTATGAGGAGAGGTGAAACAGAAGAATCGGCGAACAAAAACAGTGCCACATTCTTTTCAACGCCCTCCTTAGACCTGTAAGACCCACAGCGGATCGAAACTGATACCAGCTGCAGGAACCAAGAGGGAGGTCAAGTGCATTGACACACTGAAAATAGCACACGATTTCTTATTCGGGGAGATGTAGGCTCTTCTCTTGACATTGGCCTCCGACATTGAAGATGCAAAAGAAAGAAAGCATCACCTGGCTATAAGAAACTAAAACTATAGTAAGATCAGTAAGAGACAACAATAAGATTCAAGAGGGAAAATCCCCCTTTTCATTCATATATGCTCTAATTCAGAGTTGTGCAAAATCCAGAAATGAAGAACTGGCTTCTTTTTCAATTAATGAGTGTAAATTTTCATTTAACTGACCACACTTGACAGGAAGTTGATTGAGAATTTCAGTGGGCAAAAGAGAAACGGTATATAGAATTATTAAGTATGGAGAAATATAAAAAACTGTTTGCAACCTCAACTCAGACTAATTTCGAATTCAGGCTTTCTCAATTTAATTCTGAATGGCGGACAGCCTTGATATCCTATAAAGTTTCAGAATACATCAAGGAAGATCCTTCAAGGATCCTTAGGAGAGGGGCATCTATTAGAAATCACATCAGCTTGTCAATCAAATCAAATCAACCACTTGACCACCTTAGGGTTATTCTATTTTTGTGTTTGTTTGTTTGTTCATCTAAAGAAATACAAGAGAAACATCTGAGAAAAAGTTTAAATATAATTGAATACCTCCATTAAGTCTCCAGAGCTTTGAAAAAGCAACCTCCAAGCAATAAAAATTTCACTCACAATTAGTTTAATTGTAGGTTATATAAGGTGAGATACCAGGGAAAACTTTTGAACGGTCTTCTCTATTCTTGAAAAATAGGACTCTCTTTTTGGAAGGGTAAGCATCCTACCTTTGAGACAAATATGGTTTAACCACAATTCAATCAATACTAAAAAAACAACCCTGAACCTCATTTTGTTTGTGTGTCCTTCTAATCTTATACTCTGAACTGCTTCAGGTTTATATTGGTTTTCAATGAATGCACGTATTCTAAAGGGTTCTCAATACAATGAACATCCAGGCATTTTCAATAGTTATTCACAGTCTGTTCAGCATAGCTTCACTGTAAGGGCAAAGCTTTTAGAATCACTTTTTAGGTGCCATAGGTTCTAATATGCGAATACAATAATGTTGCTGCAAAGATGACCTTAAAACTAGCCATGTATTAGTGAAAATTAAACAATACTAAGCTTTTGAAAACATTCATAGAAATATAAATCTATTCTGTGTGAGAAGATGTAGCATATGAATAGCAGAGATATTTCATGGGCTTAGCAGAGTTATTCTTGATTCCTTGGGCTGTAATTTCTGATCTCAACATTGTAACCAATATATAATTTACTCATTGGTATTTTTATCTATAGCTCAAATTCAAATCAATAGTAAATTCAACTGCACTGTGCTTCCTAGCATTCAAAAGTTGGCAAATTCTGAACTGTATTTTACCTTGGCATTTGTACCAGTGGTCAGTCCACTTTCTACTCAGTTTAACTTTAAGGAACACTGTGCTTTAGCTCAGAGGTCCCTTTATCTTGAAATACAAATCTACAGCTCTTGCTGAAATATCGGGGTGCCTCAAGACTCTAATCTAGGACCGACCTAATCTTCTTTTAAGAGCTTAAGTTAGAAAGATCCTCTTCCAGCTGTGCACATACATTGGGAGGGTGAAATAAACCGGCTGGCAGTCGGACATATGTGGTTGTTTACTTTTTTCCCGAGATACAGATCTTCCTGATTTAAGAGTGCTGGGTATTTATTAAATACTGTGCGGGTCTTGACGAATGACCTTTTAATGTTCTCAATGCTTCAGCAGAAAACCAATCCCAGACAGATGAAAAAGCATCTGCTAATGTGTATGCAACTTGACCTACTAACAGTATACATTCAGAGTATAGGCTATTCATATTCATTAGGGTTGGGAACTGAGAAAGAGGTCTTATTCAGAACTAGTTCTTTTATTTGAAAAAAAAAATGAAAAAAAAAGAGCAGAATTATTTCTATTAATTTTGGTTCTGGAAAAGGCATGTATTCTTTTGACTCTTATTAACCAGTTATTTTTAGTGAATCAAAAACCTTTCAAAATCAGTCCAGTTCTCTCAGACTCACTCGCTGAATTATACTTTTTAGGCTATTTTCATCATTTATGATTCTAAATTAATTAAGAACTGCTAGGTTATGATTTAATTATGGCTTATCTTACTGACTGATTTTATAAAAGAAAATAATGAATGATGCTACCAAATTTATCTGGCTAAATTTATATTTTATTTCTTTCTTTTTTAAATAGTTTAACTACATTTATTCATATGCATTTGTACCTCCATAATTGTATAAATTTTTTCAATTCTGGCAAAAGGTGTTTACACATAATATGTAATGAAAGCAGTTATTGTAAATGAAATGATCACAGATAATAGTTTTGATTTACTCTGCTTGACTGAAACCTGGCTAAAACCAAATGATTATTTTGGTCTAAATGAGTCTACTCCACCAAACTACTGTTATAAACATGAGCCCCGTCAGACTGGTCGTGGCGGGGGTGTTGCAACAATATATAGTGATATTCTCAATGTTACCCAGAAAACAGGATACAGGTTTAACTCTTTTGAAATACTAATGCTAAATGTTACTCTGTCAGACATGCAAAAGAAATCTAATGTATCTCTTGCTCTGGCTACTGTGTATAGACCACCAGGGCCGTATACAGAATTCCTAAAAGAATTTGCAGATTTCCTCTCAGACCTTCTAGTTACAGTTGATAAGGCGCTAATCATGGGAGATTTTAATATTCACGTTGATAATACAAATGATACATTAGGACTTGCGTTTACTGACCTAATAAACTCCTTTGGAGTCAAGCAAAATGTCACCGGGCCCACTCATCGTTTTAATCATACACTAGATTTAATTATATCGCATGGCATCGATCTTACTGCTATAGATATTGTACCTCAAAGTGATGATATTACAGACCATTTCCTCGTATCGTGCATGCTGCGTATAACTGATATTAACTATATGTCGCAGCGATACCGTCTGGGCAGAACTATTGTTCCAGCCACCAAAGACAGATTCGCAAATAACTCACTCTCTCAAGAAAGTAACTCGTAGTCTTGAACGCAAATGGAGAAAAACTAACTTAGAAGTTTTTAGAATTGCATGGAAAAACAGTATGTCCAGCTATAGACAGGCTCTAAAAATTGCTAGGGCAGAGCATATACACAAACTCATTGAAAATAACCAAAACAATCCAAGGTTTTTATTTAGCACAGTGGCTAAGTTAACAAATTACCAGACGCCACCTGATTCAAATATTCCACCAACGTTAAATAGTAATGACTTTATGAATTTCTTCACTGATAAAATAGATAACATTAGAAATACAATAGTGAATGTAGATTCTACAGCATCTAACACTTCAGTTTCATCCATCGCACCCAAACATAAACTGCAGTGCTTTACAACCATAGGACAGGAGGAGCTAAATAAACTTATCACTGTATCTAAACCAACAACATGTTTATTAGATCCTGTACCCACTAAATTACTGAAAGAGCTGTTACCTGTAGCCGAAGAACCGCTTCTCAATATCATTAACTCGTCGTTATCTTTAGGACACGTCCCAAAACCATTCAAGCTGGCGGTTATCAAGCCTCTTATTAAGAAACCAAAACTAGATCCTAGTGTACTGGCAAATTATAGGCCTATTTCAAATCTTCCATTTATGTCTGAAATTTTAGAAAAAGTTGTGTCTGCTCAATTGAGCACCTTCCTGCATAAAAATGATCTGTATGAAGAATTTCAGTCAGGTTTTAGGCCCCACCATAGCACAGAAACTGCACTTGTTAAAATTACAAATGACCTGCTCCTTGCGTCAGACCAAGGCTGCATCTCATTTCTAGTCTTACTTGATCTTAGTGCTGCGTTCGACACCATAGATCCTGACATACTCATAGATCGATTACAAAACTATACAGGTATTCAAGGGCAGGCTCTAAGATGGTTTAGATCCTACCTGTCCGATCGCTACCATTTTGTTTACTTAAATGGGGAGTCATCTCATTTATCATCAGTAAAATATGGAGTGCCACAAGGATCCGTCCTAGGTCCCCTTCTATTTTCAATATACATGTTGCCCCTTGGTAATATTATTAGAAAATACGGAATTAGCTTCCACTGTTATGCTGATGATACTCAGCTATATATCTCAACGAGACCAGATGAAACTTCCCAATTATCTAAGCTAACAGAGTGTGTTAAAAATGTAAAAGATTGGATGACAAAGAATTTTCTCCAATTAAATTCGGATAAGACGGAGATATTAATTATTGGACCAAAAAACACTACACAGAATCTTGTAGATTACAATCTGCAACTAGACGGATGTACTGTTACTTCCTCTACAGTCAGAAATCTGGGTGTTATATTAGACAGCAATTTGTCTTTTGAAAATCATATTTCCAATGTTACAAAAATTGCATTCTTCCATCTTAGAAACATTGCCAAGCTACGAAACATGTTATCTGCTTCTGATGCAGAAAAGCTAGTTCATGCATTCATGACCTCTAGACTGGACTATTGTAATGCACTTCTAGGTGGTTGTCCTGCTTCTTCAATAAACAAGCTACAGGTCGTCCAAAATGCAGCAGCTAGAGTCCTTACGAGGTCAAGAAAATATGATCATATTACCCCAATTTTACAGTCTCTGCACTGGCTACCTATTAAGTTCCGCATCAGTTACAAATTATCATTACTTACCTATAAGGCCCTAAATGGTTTAGCTCCAGCGTACCTAACTAGCCTTCTACCACGTTACAACCCATCACGCACCCTAAGGTCACAAAACGCTGGACTTTTGGTAGTTCCTAGGATAGCAAAGTCCACTAAAGGAGGTAGAGCCTTCTCACATTTGGCTCCCAAACTCTGGAATAGCCTTCCTGATAATGTTCGGGGTTCAGACACACTCTCTTTGTTTAAATCTAGATTAAAAACACATCTCTTTCGCCAAGCATTCGAATAATGTATCTTTTTAATTGTGAGTGTAGTTGCATCTGATCAAAGGTGCATTTTTATTCATTAGCTTGGGTTAAATAAATTTTACTTTGTTGGATCAGCAGCTATGCTAATGATGTCTGTATTTTGTTTCTATGTTTTGCCACGGGATTCACATCCCGTGGTAACTAGGATTTACACAAGCTCCAGTCTGGATCCAGAACACCTGAGAAGAGATGATGCTGACCCTCAGAGGACCTCAGATGATGCTGACCCTGAATCAACAAACAGAACTAGAAATTATTCCTAAATGTGTGACTTAATCATATAATAACTTAATTAATAATATTGATAGTTCATCGTCTAGCTGACTACGTCTTGTATTATTATTATTTTTTAGTTTTTCTAAAATCCTCTCAAATGTGCACAAACTACTAGCTACTACTAAATATTGTAGAAACATAATTTTCTGTAAAGTTGCTTTGTAACGATTTGTTTTGTAAAAAGCGCTATACAAATAAACTTGAATTGAATTGAATTGAATGTATTTATGATTCGTTATATTTGTTTTGTATAAATCTGAATTGATTCCTTATTTGCCAGCAAAATAAATCTCATAAGTACTGAAATAATCATTAAAAATATTATTTTTGTATTGCTAATAGATATCAAAATCATTCAGTATTAATACAATATTTATTTTAAAGATAATACAATACATATCAGAATCAATTTATTAAAGTTTTGGATGCCTATATCTCAAATCGCTGTTAAAAATCTATTTCCATGATTAATTATTTTGATCATTTTAGCCAAAAGCTTAAATTAAAGTTAGGTATTATTTACTGTACATTTCAGATGTTGGCAATTTTATCTGTCATAAAAACTTGCATACATTGGATAAATAACATATTTAACATTGATATTGCACCTATGTTCAAGGTTTCAACCGAAGACCCCTAGAGCACTTTCAGACCCCTTCAGAAACAAGTGAGTATTAAATGTGGTCAAGCTCCAGTTGTTTTACAAATTAGACACTTGTAAGGCCAAACGCCTGAAAGCAACTCCCGTCAACACGCATTAAGGGATCACTACGCCATTCGCCCCGAATTACACAGCAACCCAAGGCCTAAAAAATATCTTGTTATACAATGTGAAAGCAGAAATCCCAACAAGCAAGTCTTAGCGCTTTGGGCAGACCAGATGTGGAGGATTACTCTTAATCTGCAAAATGGACACACAACTCTAGCGCTTCTTCTCCAGTTCATTTATCACTAATGTGGCACGGCAGTAAGACGCGGGAACCTGAGCACTGACTCACTACGAGATCCGCACTGCCACAGCCACACAAATCAAAACACACACACACACACACACACATGCATGCATTCACACATACCAGCACAATTTGTGCTGGCTCAGAATTTGTGGCTTCATTAACCAGTTTGAAATGATAAATAGTTTATTGTGTGTATGGGGGGGATGTGCCTGGGGCTGTCAAAAGCAGAAAGCTCCTCCCCCTCCCTCCAGCTCCACCGAGGCTATTAAAACGGCATCGTGCTAAAGTGTAAAACTGTTTTTCTGAGCCAATAGGTGATGACATCCTGAGAAGGGCCCTCTGTGTATCTTTGAAACATCTCACAAGCATCTCCGAAGTAGATAACGGTACATGCTGACAAACTGATAAGTTACTAGTGGGTCAAAGCGATGCAACGTGCTAGTTGTAGCCTGAGGTGAATGAGAAAAATGATTCTACTTCCTTTGTAGGGTGAGACAGGTAAACAAGGCAGGGGATATGACTTCAAAATGAACGTGCATTCTATCGTAGCATGCATACGGTTAATTAAATAAGAAAGGTAACAACAGTTCCCCAACTGTAGAGTTGTCAAACTGAGATGTGTGGGTCAAAAAACAACATTCATTGTATAAAGATTTCAGGTCTTTCTGGGTAAAAGCACAATGAGGTATTTATCGAAACCATTTGCAGAGAAGCATTCATACTTTAAGCTCTGCATCCTCTTACCATCTCAAAGGAAATAAGTGGGTGCCAGTGCGAAAAGAGGAAATCAACACTTCAACGGTACATGTTGCTTCACGAAATTGCCATCATGTGCAGCCAAAGTGGGTCTGAAATCTCTGCCATCAATTTTTAATCATAGTCCTCTTCCACTGACCACTAAACCTCCTTTCTGCGAACCTTAGATAACTTTGACTTGGCTCTCTTTAATATCTCAAACCTTTAAATGGAAAATCTTTCATAAAATCTTTTAATCTCAAAGAGTATCAGAAAAGAGCTCCAGAGTGTCTCATACTGGGCTTTGATTTACCAATGTGTCCACAATCAAAAATGAAAGATTTCAACATGGTTTCACAGAAAAGTATCACAGAATATGTGCTACACTATTTACAGTACATTAAATATATTATGTTATTTACTAATTCTATATATCTAGTCTTTTATTAGCAGAAAATCAGTGTATTAGAATGATTTCTAGTGGATTGTGTGACAACGAAGACCAAAGTGATACTGAAAACTGAGCTTTGCATCAAAGGAATAAATGGCATTTACAAAGAGATTAAAATAGACAACAGTTGTTTTAAATTGTGATAGTAAATCAAAATATTTTTGTTTTACTGTATTTTAATCAATAAACGCAACATTGGAGATATTTTTGAAAAAAAAATGTAATCCTGCTTTAATTTTGTTAATTCTGCATTGCAGTGTATGGAGCATTTTGCTGACATAGCAATGTTATGTCTAAAACATAAGTTACTGGATATCAACTTTTCTTTAATGAACTGTTAATTAAAAAAAAGTAATGAAAAAAAAATATATATATATATATATATTTTTTTTTTTTTTTGTTGTTTTTTTTTTTTTTTTTTTTTTTAACAATTGCACAATTGCACGTTCGTAATTCTGGTGAATAAAAAAACAGTATTCATGGGCTTAAGAAATATCTGAGACGAATTTGATACTTTGGTAACAGCATGAGCGCCCACTAAAAAAATACTCTTGAGAGTGTGCACAATATCTTCAAAGCAAAGCATATATTTACTGCTATATACAACAAAAAGTGTTTGCAACTGTAGTGTGTGTCCACTCAACTGACTGTTGACATGATTTAGCCTCAGCGTGTGGTGCGTTTGTGTGTGTGCTGCTTGTGCATGCGTAACTCGACAGAGTGGCAAGCAGCAGTGGCAGGGCCTTCTCTCTGCAGGCTTGCCTGTCAGTGCACTCCAAGGACATGCAGCGATGTGTGCAGGCAGCGATTTGTCTTTCAGGCCTCTTCTGGGATCCAGAGAGCAGCTTCTGCAGCGAAGCCATAAGTCACTATTCACACTCTTCCTCTCAGCTCCCTAATGGCTGACACACAGAAGTCAGCTCCGGCATGGCTCTGACATGCTGAATCAAAACGGCAAGGGACAAAAGATCAGTCTGTACATACACACACACACACACTCACACTCACGAACCAACCGATGCCATATGAGAGAAAGTAAATGCATAAGGTGTAAAAGCGAACATTGTCTCTTATTTTTGTGATTGCAACAGTAAGCAAACAGATCTCAAAATGCTATTTCGCTATGTTTGAGCAGGAAGTGATATGTTGTTTCAGTTACCTTGTGCACAAAAAGTTCTAGATCCTTCAAGCAAAAGTTCAAAGGAATGAGAAATTTTCAGGAGAAACCTGGTTTGGATGTCTAAAATGCAAAAGATTCCAAAGGAACTTTACATAATTTTACTGAACATAAAGGAAATTAGAGAAAATGTTTCATATACAGAGTCATTACTGTTCCCTTAAAACTAAACCTATTTACATTTATTTTTGTTAATTGAAATAAAGATGAAAATAAATGAAATAAAAGATGAAAAACTTAAAAAGGAAAATAAATTTCTTATGTTTTCTTGGCAAATAAATGACATTTTAAATAGTTACTTACAAATTATGTATAAATAAAGAGTTTAATTATTAAAATAATTTAAAAAAGGAAAAAGAAAGCTCATAAATGAAATTTAAAAAAATCAAGATAATTAGAAATTATTAATATAGAATATAGATTAATATAGAATCCATAATAATGACAAAAACATACAACAAAATTACTAAAACTATAATTAAATAGAAAAATTAAATGAGAAAAATACAACTAATTCAGAATATTAATAAATACTATATCAGAATATAAATAATACTAAAATAACACTGGTCATCTGGGGAAAACACAATAATAGTTCTGATTTGATTCTGATATTAATTCTACTACTTTTACAATTCACTGCCAGATAAAATATGTAAAAATGTTACATTTAAATGGGGCAGTACCATCAAAGGTACGTGTTAACTACTACTACTACAAAAAAAAGACATATTATTACTTCAATTGCATGAGTGGGTTTTCTTTTTTGGGGGGTGGTGAACTATCCCTTTAAACTTGCTGTGTTAACTATTTATTGTATTTTCTATTACCACATTCAATTGTGACTGCCACCCGAAAAATCTTTTATTTTTCCGTTGCAGAAGCTCTGTTAAATAGAAAAAATAATGGTCTTGCCTTATATACCATAATTTAACCCAAAAGGCCACAACATTTCTACAAACACAGGTGATGGAGGACCTTGAATTGTTTCAACTCAGCAATTGAGAAAGAAAAAGCAAATGGAAATATAGCTGCAAGCAGCGATGGCGGGCTCAAGCCACCAATGCCATCGCCACCCCGGTGGCATCAGGTAAACTGTGCCCAGCGGGCACATGCATTCACAATATCCCTCTGGCAGTGAGGTTTTAAAGGGTATGGCGGTTAAAGGGTTAATCCGAATCATCTAGACTTTAAAATCACATTCACAGAACAATATATATATATATATATATATATATATATATATATATATATATATATATATATATATATATATATATATATATATATATATATATATATATATATATTTAGTAACACTTTACAATAAGATTTCATTTATAAACATTATGTTAACATGAACAATATTTATATAGCATTCATTCATGTCATTTAATATTCCAAACTTAAACATTAAAACATTGTTTTATTGTGATTTTTTTTCCAAGCACATTTTACCAATTCCAAGCCATATCAATCTTAATAACTACCATTATTTTTTATTTAATCATTTATGAGTGCTATACAATATTCCAGGAAAGCTGGAAGAGAAAAACTCCTTATATTCATGTGCAGAATCATTAGGCATGTTTTCTTTTACAGATGAAATGCGCTAAAAAAGAGTTTTAACTCAAACGTTTTTAACTCAAAGTCGAAAATTATGAAATACCCATGAGAAAAAACAAACACAAATGCAATACAGAAATGGATAAGTTAAGATTTGACCATTGTACAAAAATGCTGACTGGGTCATGAGGTCAGAAAAGAAGAAGAAAAAAACAGGTCAAGAAGAACTGACAAAAAGAATTGCAAAATAATAAGGAATTAATGTGAAGATAAATTTTTAGTCAATTCTGCAAGACAGACTTTCAGGAAAGGAGGTGGAATAAAAATGAGCTCCTAAATCTTAATCCTGGATTCAGGAAAATATATTCCTCAAACCATCGGACAAGAGGAGGTGGTGCTGGTCCTTCACGAGTCACTCTAATCTGTTCATAAAGCCTATATATAAAGTCTTAATATGTAGTATTTCACAATACTTCATGGTATTCTAATTAAATCATTTTTTGGAATCTTTGATTTCTCAGAACCTGACACATTGTAATTCTGAGACTCCAGGAAAGTGGCAGTTCTGTAAAATGTTGGCACTGGAGACTAAATGCTCCCTGATAGTTTCACAACTAATTCACTTAACACACACACACACACACACACACATTACCCACAGTGACAGAGGGACAGAGTGACATCCGATGTATGATAGTTTTTTAATTTTCTATCATCCATATAGTGTTGTATAGTCATGAAACTATGCATATTTCCTCAGAATGACTTGTCTTCTATGTGTAATTTTTTTTTAAGTGTTTAGAAGCTGCTCTTAAAAAAATAAAAGACATTTACTGGTTACTTTTTTACTTATATTTTAAAAAATCACCACGACAAAACCATTCAAGCCATTCAAAATTCATCCGCACCTGTACTGTAAGATACATTCTTTAAACTGGTAAAAGAGGATGTGGTGCTGATCCTTCAAGTCACTCAAAACGTATCTGTCCATAAAGCCTATAAAGAATTATTCTTAATATACAGTTCACAATTCTTCAGCTTGTTATTCTAATTAAGTGAATGTCATTTTATCAGTAAAATACATAAAATTCATATTATTTTTCTTTGAAAGATTTCTATAAATGATTTAAATCATACTTGTTTCTACAATAATTATTTAAAAGTAATCCTATAGCTCCATCTGGTGGCCATTATTGGTACTAAGAATTGCAAGCTTGATTTATATGTTATGATAGTTTTAAATTTATGCTGGCTCTTGAAAATGATAAAGCTATGAAACTTACTGTGCTTCCTTCAAATGATGACTTCTACGTATATAAAAAATTATGAAGAGTTGGAATTAAAAATTTTAAAGATATAGTAAAATTACTATTGTATTTTTTTTATGTTACTTTAATAAATCGCTATGGCCACACCATTTAAGGTATCCTAAACCCATTCGCAATTTAACATCTTCAGTATATGGCTTCATGTTAAAACAGTTTGGTGTGAACTACTTGTGTCTTCTTGGAGGAGAATGAATTCATTTACAGGCTGAGTTTATCATAAATCCACAATAACATTTATGAGTTCTGTATCAATCAGTGTTGTTGTTTGTTTATTTTTTATTTATTTTTTTCATAGGAAGATAACTGACCCTTTACTCTCCTTTTTAATAAATGTGCTTATAAACCAAGAACAAGCTATTTATAGCTGTATTTATAAACTGCTTACTACTGACTATTAATATTGGGACAAGGCTTTATGAAGCATGAACTGACTATTTACTAATGAGTGCAGTTATTATAAAGTGTTATCAATGCATTTGCTAATCTTAACAAATTAGACATTATTTTACAGTGTTATCAAATCCCTTAAATGATTTGTAAGTGTTTTGTAATGATTTTATTGACCTAAAAGCATTTGTGAAAGTTCTGCTTGCATTAGAGCTTAGTCTTGATCTGTGAGCTGAACAGATTTACTGTTACATCCATGAGATTATGTAAATTCAAATAAATATCATGTCACAGGATGTCAGAGGTCAGTATCAAATTAGTTTGAAATTATTATTTGCAGCACAAATAAGGTTTTTTAGGATTTTTAAAAATCCCTAAAACTGTCAGAAAAGGATAAGGCCTAAGATTTCTATGTGAGTGGCTAAATTTGTTTGTTTTTATAACTATAATGCATAAACTATGAAACTATACAAAATGTATAAAAAAGTACAAGTTATTCTTTTCCAATGTTTTTAATTTATTAAATTTTTTTTTTTTTTTTTTGGATTTACATTTTAAAAAATTAGCCTACGGCGATCATTCTAAACATCTTGAATAAAACCTGTCAATATTTATTATAGACCACTATAACTGTGTATAATCTAACAAACGAGTTTATTATGAAAATAAAAGCGTGTACACCAGATAGCTTGGACGATAAAGAAATTGCTAACAATAGTATAATAGAGCATGTTTTAGGTTTTTAGGCGTTTAGATGCAGAAATGGACAAATCAAATGTAAAATAAAATGTAATTGATTTAATTAAATATAGATTAAGTCTTGTTAGAGCAAAATAATAAATAAATACGTACACACATTAAAAAAGCAGCCAAGATGAATGAGTTTAATTTTTTATATAGATTAAAATTGAAGACAGAAGCAGCTGGTATATGCGGTCACTTAATATTAAAATCCAGTAGATCCACTTCAGATTTAATTCTCAACAGTTTATGTTCACGTGGCTGTTTTCATTTATATTAGCCAAGCTATTATGTATTTTGAAATAATCTTGTCCGTGATGTGTTCGTTCTTACGACGAAAGGCAGAATCCTGCAGCTCGAGAGATATGTTATTCTGCCAGTCGCGCTTTCAAATAGTCTTGCACACTTAAACGGGTCACAAACACCTGCATTTAGCTCGTGTTGTGTTATAATGGATGTATTGTGTGCATTTATGGCAATAATTTATTTTTAAAAGCTCTTAAACAAGAATAAATTCGTTTGTTTTGAGCTCTGAGACACTGTGCGCGCTGATCGGAGGCAGTGATTTCAGATAGGCAGCCGCAAATATATCATTTTCATACAAACAGTTCAAAAACATCTTAATTTAGCTCTTGGTGTGCTCTAATTGGTGAATTGTGTGATATCGCTGCAATACTTTATTTTTAATAGCTATAAAACAAGAATAAACTCGTTTTTTCTGAGCTCATCATTCCACACGCTCCTGCTCAGAGCGGTGATTCATCTCTGGTGTTTCTCACGTATCACTGACCACACATCAATTATTAATGAGCCCTGACCTGATAATAATCATATATGTTGGTTTAGCTTGTCACTGTGAATTAAATCCAAGTATTTATTTGTATTTTAACCGATTTAAAATCGAAACCAAAAGACAGTCTCCTCCCTTTTTTAGTCCGGTAACTGAACCTGTAGGGGCGCTATTTCTCTCAGACAATGGAAGTCTAAGCACACACACTCAAACAGATGGACAGAGTGAGATGAGATGTCTGACAGTTTTTTAATTTTCTGTTATCCATACAGTGTTGTAAAGTCATGAAACTATGCATATTTACTCAGAATAACTTTTTTTTCTGTATGAAAAAAGGTTTTGAAGTGTTTGGAATTTAAAAATGCAGGAAAATTAATAATTCCATCTTTATTGTCATTTAAAAAAATCACCACGACAAAACCATCCAAGCTATCCAAAACCCATTCACAATTTAAGTTCCTCAATGTTTTTTCAACATGTAGACCAAGTTTGGTGTGTATAGTGTTACTCTCCTCTGAGCAGTATGCATTAATTCACGGCTAAATGTAAAAAATAATCCACATTCAAATCAAAATAGCCGACTTCCTGTTGGCCGTAGCTGATGACTGTGAATTAGAAAGTTGTCCGTCTTGATAAGAACAATTTTTGTACTGAGTTTGGTGTCTGTAGCTAAAACTAACCCCCCCACTTTTGACAAAAGGTGGCGCTATAGAGTGCCTATTCCACGGCCTCTTATGAACTTTTGCCAGTGTCTAGCTGTCACTAATACTGATATGTGTTCTGAGTTTGATGAAATTCTAAGCATGTTATATGCCTCAAAATCACCTGAGAAGTATTCCAGTTTGACATGTTGCCACGGCAACAATTTTTTAGATATCAATATCCCCCTTGCAGATTTATATCAGCTGTGTTTTAACATTATTCTGATGAAGTTTGAAGCAAATTGAGTAATAATAAGATGCTGAATTCAAATCATTTTGAAAATGACACACTTCCTTCTGCCAGTTGGTGGCGCTATAACTTTGACTCCTAATAGTCACATATATGCGATCGACATCATACAACGAATAATCTGATGAAGTTTGATTAAAATCAGGAAATGTATGTGGATGGTATTAGACACTTCCTGTTTCTCATTTCTCGCCATAATTTCAACGCCTCGCCACGAGCAAACCGTTCGAGATATCAAAAATCCCCTGGCAATTTTTCATCCCCAGTGTCTTGAGATCATGTTGACCGAGTTTGGCGGCAATCGAGAAAAAAACCTATGACAAGTATTTCAAATTCCAGAGCATGCGCTTTTTACATAACTCTAAATAGCTGACTTCCTGTTGGGTGGAGCCTATGACATGCAATACGAAAGTTGTTCGGCACGATGAGATCTATATGTGTACTGAGTTTCATATGAATATGTGCAAGTATGTGTGAGCTATACATCAACATTTCTGACTGTGTTCCAGGGGGCGCCGTAGAGCCCCTGTGCCACGCCCGGGTCCCAGCCTCTGCAGGCTCCTAAAGGCCACAGATTCCAAAGTGTGCGCAAATTTTCAAGAGTTTTTGAGTATGTAAAGGACCCCCAAAGCCCCCACAACTTTGACGAAAAATTTGAATACTAAACCCTAAATAGCCAACTTCCTGTTGGGCGGAGCCTATGATATGCAATACAAAAGTTGTTTGGATTGATGAGATTTATATGTGTACCGAGTTTCATACGTCTACGAGCAAGAATGTATGATATATGGCCCTCCATATTCCAGGGGGCGCTGTAGAGCCCCTGTGCCACGCCCGTGTATCAGTCTCTGCCCGGCCCTAATGGCCGCAGGTTCCAATCTGTGTGCCAATTTTCAAGACTTTTTAAGCACGTTAAGGGCCCCAAAAGCCCCCGAGACGTTGGAAAATAATAATAAATATAGCTGCAAGCAGCGATGGCGGGCTCAAGCCACCAATGCCATCACCACCCCGGTGGCATCAGGTAAACTGTGCCCAGCGGGCACATGCATTCACAATATCCCTCTGGCAGTGAGGTTTTAAAGGATAGAGGGGAGCGTAGAGGGGAGCGTGCATTTGCAGTGGCTGGGCCACGACTCTGGAATACCCTGCCTTTAGAGATCAGACTGGCCCCTTCCTTGTCTATTTTTAAATCTTTGCTAAAAACTTTTTTATTTTCCTTAGTGTACTGACTACTGTGTTATGCTACATTTTGAAATGGGTGGTTTTACATTTTTTGTCTGGTCTATTTTTATGTATGTGTAATATTCTTGCTCTTATGTTAAAGCACTTTGGTCAGCCAGGAGGCTGTTGTAAATGCGCTATACAAATAAATTGAACTTGAACTAAAACTTGAACTTGATATGGCAGTTAAAGGGTTAATCCGAATCATCTAGACTTTAAAATCACATTCACAGAACAATATATATATATATATATATATATATATATATATATATATATAACTTTAGTAACACTTTACAATAAGATTTCATTTATAAACATTATGTTAACATGAACAATATTTATATAGCATTCATTCATGTCAGTTAATATTCCAAACTTAAACATTAAAACATTGTTTTATTGTGATTTTTTTCCAAGCACATTTTACCAATTCCAAACCATATCAATCTTAATAACTACCATTATTTTTTATTTAATCATTTATGAGTGCTATACAATAGTCCAGGAAAGCTGGAAGAGAAAAACAGGTCAAGAAGAACTGACAAAAGAATTGCAAAAGAATTAGGAATTAATGTGAAGATTAATTTTTAGTCAATTCTGCAAGACAGACTTTCAGGAAAGGAGGTGGAATAAAAATAAGCTCCTAAATCTTAATCCCAGATTCTGGAAGATATATTCCTCAAACCATCAGACAAGAGAAGGTGGTGCTGGTCCTTCACGAGTCACTCTAATCTGTTCATTAAGCCTATATATAAAGTAGGGGTGTAACGATACGCGTATTCGTATTGAACCGTTCGGTACGACGCTTTCGGTTCGCTTTCTGAGACTCCAGGAAAGTGGCAGTTCTGTAAAATGTTGGCGCTGGAGACTAAATGCTCACTGATAGTTTCACACCTAATTCACTTAAAACACACACAAACACACACACACAGTGACAGAGGGACAGAGTGACATCAGATGTATGTTTTTTAATTTTCTGTCATCCATATAATGTTGTATAGTCATGAAACTATGCATATTTCCTCAGAATGACTTGTCTTCTATGTGTACATTTTTTTGAAGTGTTTAGAAGCTGCACTTTTTTTTACTGGTTCCTTTTTTACTATTATTTCAAAAAATCACCACGACAAAACCATTCAAGCTATCCAAAATTCATTCACACCTGTTCTGTAAGATTAATTCTTTAAACAGTGGTAAAAGAGGATGTGGTGCTGAACCTTCAAGAGTCACTTAAAACGTATCTGTCCATAAAGCCTATTAAGAATTATTCTTAATATACAGTTCACAATACTTCAGCTTGTTATTCTAATTAAGTGAGGGTCATTTTATCAGTAAAATTCCTAAAATACATATTATTTTATTTGAAAGATTTCTATAAATTATTTAAATCATACTCGTTTCTCCAATAATTATTTAAAAGTAATCCTATAGCTCCCTCTGGTGGCCATTATAGGTACTAAGAATTGCAAGCTTGATTTATAAGTTATGATAGTTTAAATTTTATGCTGGCTCTTGAAAGTGATAAAGCTATGAAACTTACTGTGCTTCCTTCAAATGAGGACTTCTACTTATATAAAAAATTATGAAGATTTAGAATGAAAAATTGTAAAGATATAGTAAAATAACTATTGTATTTTTTTATGTTACTTTAATAAATCTCTATGGCAACACCATTTAAGCTATCCTAAACCCATTCACAATTTAACATCTCAGTATATTGGCATCATGTTGAAAAAGGAGTATGGAGTAGTATGAGTAGGAGTATGAATTCATTTGCAGGCTTTATCATAAATCCACAATAAAATTTCTGAGTTCTGTATCAATCTGTGTTGTTGTTTGTTTATTTTTATCTTTTATTTTTCATAGGAAGATAACTTACTCTCATTTTTAATAAATGTGCTTATAAACCAAGGACAAGCTATTTATAGCTGTATTTATAAACTGCTTACTACTGACTATTAATATTGGGACAAGGCTTTATAAAGCATGAACTGACTATTTAATAATGAGTGCAATTATTATAAAGTGTTATCAATGAATTTGCTAATGTTAACAAATTAGACATTATTTTACAGTGTTATCAAATCCTTAAATGACTCAGATTGAACAGATTTACTGTTACATCCATGAGATTATGTAAATTAAAATAAATATAATGTCACAGGATGTCATAGGTCAGTATCAAATGAGTTTGAAATTATTATTTGCAGCACAAATAAGGTTTTTTTAGGGTTTTTAAAAATCCCTAAAACTGTCAGAAAAAGGTTAAGGCCTAAGCTATTTCTATGTGAGTGGCTAATTTTATTTTTGTTTTTATAATTGTAATACACAAACTATGAAATTATACAAAATGTATAAAAAGATAAATAAATAAATACGCACACATTAAAAAAGCAGCCAAGTCGAATGAGTTTCCTTTTTTATATAGATTAAAATTTAAGACAGAAACAATTGGTAAATGTGGTCACTTTAATATTCAAATCCAGTAGATCCAGTTTATGTTCACGTGGCTGTTTTCGTTTATATTCGCCAAGCTATTATGTATTTTGAAATAATCTTGTCCGTGATGTGTTCGTTCGTACGACGAAAGACAGAAACCTGCAGCTCAAGAGATATGTTATTCTGCCAGTCGCGCTTTCAAATAGTCTTGCACACTTAAACAGGTCACAAACACCTGCATTTAGCTCTTGTTGTGTTACAATGGGTTTATTGTGTGCATTTGTGGTAATATTTTATTTAAAAAAGTTCTTAAACAAGAATAAATTCGTTTGTTTTGAGCTGGACACTGTACGCGCTGATCGGAGGCGGTGATTTCAGATAGGCAGCTGCAAATATTTCATTTTCACACAAACAGTTCAAAAACATCTTAATTTAGCTCTTGGTGTGTTCTAATTGGTTGATTGTGTGATATCGCTGTAATAATTTATTTTTAAAAGCTTTAAAACAGGAATAAATTCGTTTTCTCTGAGCTCTTTACTCCAGACGCTCGTGATCACAGCGGTGATTCATCTCTCCTATTTCTCACGTATCTCTGGCCAGAAATAATTTATCCATGAGCCCTGAACCGGTAATAATCAGATATGTTGGTTTAGCTTGTCAGTGTGAATTAAATCTAAGTATTTGTTTTTATTTTTAACCGATTTTAAAGTGAAAGTAAAAGTCCGGGAATTGAACCTGTAGGGGCGCTATTTCTCTCAGACAATGGAAGTCTGAAGCACATACACTCAAACTGAGGGACAGAGTGAGATGAGATGTCTGACAGTTTTTTTAATTTTCTGTTATCCATACAGTGTTGTAAAGTCGTGAAACTATGCATATTTCCTCAGAATGACTTTTTCATCTGTATGAAAAAATTCTTTGACGTGTTTGGAAGCTGCAATTTAAAAATACAGTAATGATTCCCTTTGTAAGGTCATTTAAAAAAATCACCACGGCAAAACCATTCAAGCTATCCAAAATCCATTCACAATTTAAGTTCCTATCAGAAATACTGATGTGTGTTCAGAGTTTTGTGAAATTCTAAGTATGTTATTTGCCTCAAAATCACCTGAGAAGTATTCCAGTTTGACATGTTGCCACGGCAACAATTTTTTAGATATCAATATCCCCCTTGCAGATTTATATCAGCTGTGTTTTAACATTATTCTGATGAAGTTTGAAGCAAATCGAGTAATAATAAGATGCTGAATTCAAATCATTTTGAAAATGACACACTTCCTTCTGCCAGTTGGTGGCGCTATAACTTTGACTCCTAATAGTCACATATATGCGATCGACATCATACAACGAATAATCTGATGAAGTTTGATTAAAATCAGGAAATGTATGTGGACGGTATTAGACACTTCCTGTTTCTCATTTCTCGCCATAATTTCAACGCCTCGCCACGAGCAAACCGTTCGAGATATCAAAAATCCCCTGGCAATTTTTCATCCCCAGTGTCTTGAGATCATGTTTACCAAGTTTGGCGGCAATCGAGAAAAAAACCTATGACAAGTATTTCAAATTCCAGAGCATGCGCTTTTTACATAACTCTAAATAGCTGACTTCCTGTTGGGTGGAGCCTATGACATGCAATACAAAAGTTGTTCGGCACGATGAGATCTATATGTGTACTGAGTTTCATATGAATATGTGCAAGTATGTGTGAGCTATACATCAACATTTCTGACTGTGTTCCAGGGGGCGCCGTAGAGCCCCTGTGCCACGCCCGGGTCCCAGCCTCTGCAGGCTCCTAAAGGCCACAGATTCCAAAGTGTGCGCAAATTTTCAAGAGTTTTTGAGTATGTTAAGGACCCCCAAAGCCCCCACAACTTTGACAAAAAATTTGAATACTAAACCCTAAATAGCCAACTTCCTGTTGGGCGGAGCCTATGATATGCAATACAAAAGTTGTTTGGATTGATGAGATTTATATGTGTACCGAGTTTCATACGTCTACGAGCAAGAATGTATGATATATGGCCCTCCATATTCCAGGGGGCGCTGTAGAGCCCCTGTGCCACGCCCGTGTATCAGTCTCTGCCCGGCCCTAATGGCCGCAGGTTCCAATCTGTGTGCCAATTTTCAAGACTTTTTAAGCACGTTAAGGGCCCCAAAAGCCCCCGAGACGTTGGAAAAAAATAATAATAATAATAATAATAAAAAATAATCCTAAGGAAAACAATAGGCCTCTCGCCCTTTGGGCTTGAGCCCTAATAATAATAATAATAAAAAATAATCCTAAGGAAAACAATAGGCCTCTCGCCCTTTGGGCTTGAGCCCTAAAAATGCCATCACTCATGGGAAGTCACAGCTTGTGGTGGTTAATAATGGTCATTTATTTCTGTTACACAGAGACATTTTTTTCCCCAGAATGCCATAGTTAGAAAGTGCCAAGAAATACTACTGGGAGGAAATGTCTCGCTGAAAGAATCTGAGATACATTTCCATAAAATGCTGCAGTATTGTAAGGGTCAGGCAAAATGTTTTCAAGTCACATCTTTAAAAAAAAAATACAAAATAGAAGGAACAGAAGGACACTGTCAATGGAAATCTTTTTAAAATTCAGTGTATTATGCAAAGACGTTCAATAAATTGCAGCTTTCACACACTTATGAACACCATCACGAAATCCACTTTGCTTCAGAATGGGGACCTTCAAGAATTAGCTGGTAATTTGCACACAAAAACCTCTGAATGGCATACGTTTTGAACTCTGTCATGAGGTGAGCATTTCAAATGACACAGCCGGTTAGGGTTCACAGTGCAGAAACTAATTAGATTGTCCATAATGGATTCCATCTCACTTTATATGATGTGACGTGACAGCTGCCAAAGCTGTTGTAAAGTATGAACCTGTTTGTTTTAGTCTGTGTGTGTGTGTGTGTCTGAGTGCAATAATTTGGCCGCTCATCTCCGGCTTTCCAACTATGATGTGTATATGCTTCGAAAATCCCTTTTAGTCGATGACCAGCTCTCTCAGCAGAGGTCAAATCCATTTGCGCCTCCTGTAGGTGGCATCACACCAGGATGACCCCGGGTCACAGCAGCTGCAAAAACAGCCTTTTAAAAGCCATCAGAAATCCCAAGCCACATGCACAAACTCTAGGATGTTATGTCAACAAAAAAGACACAGTAAAAGTAAAGGTGGGACTAGTACCTGACACACATGGTCCAGATTTTGGGCTGCGGAGATCTACAGTATTTCTATTCAATGTTCTATTCGTTGTTGACCATTTACAGAGTCACAAAGCAGTTCCACTTGTACAATTTTCATAAACTGACACTTTTCTCTGTTTGCATTGTGCTAAGCCTCATATACACAACCGGACCAGTCGTTTCACAAGTGGGCCATTTAAAATCCTATTAATGGTCAAAAAACGGTTTACTGAAAAGGCTTCGTGGTTGCCTAGGAAAGCAAAACGGAATGATTCCACAACAATTTTCAATGATGACACTAGATGTTGAGAGAAAAAGCAATGCAATACCAAGCAGACATGAGAACTACTCCTACCTACTTGAATGAAGACCCGAGATCTCTCAAACTGTTTGCCAAGATTACGTTTTATATAACATGTCTCCAACTGCAAAAAAAAAAAAATGTTTTCAGATTGATCCTGCTATTTTGGATGCAACCAACGGATCAGGTGACATTTTTTCAATCAAAGCAATCCTTTCCTTTCCTAAAGCCACCACACTGAGAGTTGCAAATGATAAAACACCTACATGGAAATCAATTACACAATTAATGCATAATTTGTATACAAAGGATTAATTATAAAGCACATACTGTCTCATTCAGGAAGTGAAAAAGCTAAAGAAGCATGAAATCTTAACACATGGCATGCTACAGTTAAGATTTCTGAATTTATAAGCCATAATTTCCCAAGAGGAAAGTTGGCATGATCCAGTGGTTGATTTGGATAAAGGAGTCTCTATGCTAATCAGAAGAAAAAGGTGATGATTTAATAAGAATGACTGAACAGTAAAACTGTTTTTCAATACTCTCAATAGCTCTTGATAACTCTGAGTTTGTCAACATTTAAAGTATTAGCAGCATTTCACCAGACCTCCAAAATGTAGTACTTCTATTAATAACATAATTTTTTAAAAACTATTATTACCTTTTATAATATGCAAAAAAGGAGGGGATTTCAATCCTAACAGACCTACTCTTCTCACAGATGTTTTTTTTTCTGTATAGGACTGCAATGTACTACTCTGTAATACGTACAGAAAATGTACAAAAATATTAAAAATTATATGAAAAATAAATATTAAAAAAGAAAAAAAAGTTAAATGTAACATTTGTAATTATATGTAAACATATACACTACCATGCAAAAGTGTGAAGTCAGTCATTTTTAATCAAATTAATTATTTTATTCATTAAGGACACATTTAATTGATCAAAAGTGACACTACTGAGTTTTTTGTTACTTTTCTATTTCTAATAAATTATGTTCTTCTGAACTCTCTAATCATCAAAAAAATGTATCTTTCAAACTCAAAAATATCTGAGTTTTTATTAATTTATTATTTTTATTTTTTTACTTTATGCTACTTAACTGCTTATATAGAGCATATACATTATACAAATATCATATATGTCTACCAACAGAGCCTACATGGGGAATTCAAGGTCCTCCATGTGCTCTACAACAAAGTCTGCTTGCAGAAATAATTAAATATGGCAAAATATTCTGCCAGTACCATGTTTCAGTGAGATGTGATGTTGGGGCGACATTAGTCTGATTATTTTTCCTTCTGTTCAGTCAAATGAAGAAGGTTGTGGATATGTTGCTAGGTGTCACATTCCAATATGACCGTGGCCACTGTAAAGTTGGTTGGCCAGGTTTTAGTTTTACATTTAAAAGAGGCAATAATAGATGAGGTGGATTTCTATAATGTCTTGTTCACTGACAACTATCGACAGCAAAGGTTTGGGAAGTTTTGAATCTAAAATCTGAATGTGACACTACAGAAAATCTATCGTGGCAGTCAGTGGGCGGTTGACAGAAAGCATGAAAGCATGAAAGCATGCAGCAGAACTGGATGTCGTAATAAGCAATGCCTTAGATATAAAGCTCTATGAGACATTATACAGAGCAGAATGTCCATTAGCGTCCTCTCTATATGGCTTCAAGCTAAAAGGAGCTTTCAGCAAAGCCCCAGTTTTCCAAATAGACCCTATCATCAACATGCATCACTGTTGTATCTGTAGAAAATCTCTTCTTCAGTTCATTTTGAGAAAGAATGATTAAATGATTGGTGTGCTGTTGCTTGGCTACCATAAAAAAAAAGTTTTGTTTGATGTCGAAAAAACACTAGATCACTGGTGTGAAACTACTAACCACAGAGCAGTCAAAAAACATATGTTGGCCTCAGCACATGATACATAAAACAGTGTATCAATCGTTTTTCTCCACACAATAAAATCACATATGCTGGTCAGCAACCAGAGAAACAGAATGAAAGATCAGATTTGCACAATTCTCTAATACAGAGAACCAAAATGAGAAGAAACGAGGACAAGGATAGGACAATTAGATTCAAAATGCAACTGAAACACATACACAAATAATAAAAACAACAATAATGATCATTTTTCCACATCTGGTCAAGCAAAATAATTTTTCCACACTATTTTTCAATAAATCAACATAAATTATATTTAATAATTTAGCAACAAATATCATATTTAAAAATATTACAAATATATTAATATATTAAAATACCAAAATTAATTTGATACTAAAAATAACATATGCCTACATATATTTTTATATTTATGAAAATGCTTCTGATCATATTTTAAGTGATGATGCGTCTTTAATTCAAAAGTTAAGACACAATCTTTAGGAAACTTAAAAGCTAAAAATGCACATTAACTATATCGCAATATTCACAATCATCCTTAGAGAGATGAAAGGTTTTTACGGACCCTCATGCTGTTCTTCTGAACACAAAAGAAATTCTGAATAATGTTGGCAACAAAACACAACTCCCACAACATTTATTAATACAATGGAATGATGGTCAGTAAATAACCATCAACAGTTTGGTTACCAACATTCTTCCAAAAAAAAAAAAAAAAATATATATATATATATATATATATATATATATATATATATATATATATATATATATATATATATGTATCTTTTACTTCCCACAGAAGAAAGAAACTCATACAGGTTTGGAACATCTTGAAGGTAAGAAAATTTGGTAGCACTTTATTTTACAGTCCTGTTCCTCGTGTACATACTATGTACTTATTATAGTAATTACAATAACCATGTAATAACTAGGTACTAACCCGGAACCTACCCCTAAACCTAACCCTACCGCATGTAGTTTCCTTGTATTACCAGAACTTTCTTAGATAAATACACTGTAAGTACACTATAAGTACATGTAAGTACACGTACTGTAAAATAAAGTGCAACCGAAAATTTATTATTATTTTTCAATATTATATATTCAAGATTAATATTTCAAGATTATATATTGCCACGTAGTGTAGCCCTAGGTCTACTGTAGTTATGACTTTACAGATCAGACAATCTGGGGAGGAAAATATATGGGCATGGATAAAAATGCACAAGGCTTCCAGGATTCAACAGAGCTCAGAACAGCTGAGTCCTGTTTCAGATGTGCTTAATCCCCATTTCTCATTTTTAAAACCACTCATCTTCAAAATGGCCATGGCAGCGATGGAGATCAGAAAAGCCAAGGTATTCTGTCTTAAACCATTACTTGCACTTAGTCTTAAAATATCTGGTGATCTCTCACATTAACTGCCCTTCCCCCAGAGCGCCTAAAACAACATCCAGTTTGTAAATCACACCAACTGACTGGCAGAAAGTAAATCTCCTTGTCCTGCATACTACTGAATTTCTGAAAGTGACAGTTATATTAGAGTTTGTACAGAAATCAGCTGAAAAGCCAATGCACACTGATTTCCTGATAGAAGCAGACCACCAGTTGTGATAATGGCCAATATAACTTCATTAGCTCACAGACCAACAAATCATCCTCAAGATGCTCTCAACATTTCACTTACGACTGCAAGCCATAGTGTCAGGATCATTTCATTTGCTGATGATAGCAAGAAAACTAGTTTCACCACTGGCTGAATACATCAACAGAACTGTCTGCCACAACTTCGCCCCAAGTGTCAATGGCACAGAGGCCTTTTAAGAAACATGAACAGAAATCTGAACAGCAACAGCAGGATTAGCAGTAATGGTTTGTAAGATGAGACAAGTGAGGCTGTGGTAAAAAAGAAAAAGAAAAAAAGTAGTCAATATGGATTCAATCTCATGAAATGATACAAGTATTGTATCATTACAATATACAAAAGTTTATTGAAAAAAAATAATGTGCACACTGCGATTCCGGAAAATACACAGCTAATGTGTCCCGGCAATTGTTCCCAGGTCGCTAGATTTTGCACTTTCACACTGTCAGTGATCAACGGTCAACGATCTCAGCTTCAGTGGGGAAAGTGAGGAACTAACTGATCTTTGCTTTATTACAGTTTGCAAACATTTTTTATTTGTCGTGAACGTTGATCTGCCTTCGAAACACCTGGTATAAGAGTCATCACTATGACACACCATTTAGGGAATTAGTTCTGGCTTTTGTTCACACAGTGCTCTTTCCGGGACTGAACCTGGAATGTTACTAGGTCCCTGACCCGGGATCAATCCCGGGGCGTGTTTGCTTTCACAAAGAAGGCGACCCGGCAATGTTCCGGCAATTTTCTGGGTCTGATGTGCAGTGTGAAAGGGGATGGACGGACGGACAGATAGAAAAACACCACGGAGAAACTGGTGGTTGTGTAAGGAAGCTCAACACTAAAGGTCTCCAATTAATTGTTTGAAACATACTGATAAAGACAACAGATTACTTATCCATTCTGTGAATCCCTTGCAGACAGCATGCAGTATGAGCAAACGAGCATGCCATTTTATCACTGCACCAGAGGAAGTTATTGCTACACAAAAGTGCATGAGTGAAGGCCACTCAAGGGGCAATACCAACAGCAGCACAAAATGCATGCTCTGACCTTCCCATACATTGGACACATCTCTGCCAAACACTGTCACGTACAAATACCTCATACTGCCAGATTCAATCCACCTTGATCATAATCTTTCCACCCCAATTGGCTCCAACAGGAGATTATGTCTTCTAATAACACAATCCACCACATTCAAAATCAGCTTTTATTCCACCGGCAACAAACAAAAAACTGACCGCCTTAAGCACTTGCTTTATGTGATTATCTTTCCTCTAATACATTGGACTAATAGGCTTTGTGGCTATAATTTTCACACTCCCCTGTCCATTATAATACAGCAAATGCCACTCCATTTGTTCATATATATATATATATATATACACACAGTACAGTACAGTACTGAAAATATGTCATATTCTAGGTTCTTTAAAGTAGCCACCTTTAGCTTTGATTACTGCTTTGCACACTCTTGGCATTCTCTTGATGAGCTTCAAGAGGTAGTCACCTGAAATGGTCTTCAACAGTCTTGAAGGAGTTCCCCGAGAGATGCTTAGCACTTGTTGGTCCTTTTGCCTTCCGTCTGCGGTCCAGCTCACCCCTAAACCATCTGGATTGGGTTCAGGTCCGGTGACTGTGGAGGCCAGGTCATCTGGCGCAGCACCCCATCACTCTCCTTCTTGGTCAAATAGCCCTTGATGCCTGCAGTGTGAATCTATAATTTTCATAGTCATGAAAATAAAGAAAGCTCTTTGAATGAGAAGGTGTGTCAAAACTTTTGGTCTGTACTGTATATATATAAAAATGCCATGGCCTAGCAGCACACATACATGCTCTAGACTAGTTGAGCTGTGGTTCTTGTGGCAGATCCAGGTCTCCCTCCTGCTCCTGTACCCACTAATTCCCTGTCGCCTCTCTACTGCCTGTGTCAATAAAAATAGAGCAAACCACCAAAAATAAAAGCTGTGAAAACTGCTGACTCTTGAGCACAACTGGTCAAGCAACATCACTGTCTATGTTCATTGCTCTGGTGAGAGTTCTATTGTGCTGCGAGTAAAAGTGCCAATTTGAAATTGTAATAAAACCTTATTCTTCTCTCCCTTGCACGTGCTGAACACAATTCATGGTGCACTTTTCCACTGGGAGAATTGACAAGATGCATGTTTTTGCATCTAAATATACTGTGTCAAAGTGGTATAACTGCTTAATGAATTCAAATTAGTTAACAGAGTGCACATGTTTCTTAAAGCTATTTTAGCACACCGTCTTCGGTTTCATTCAGGTTGACCAAAGATGGGCGTAATCTCAAAAGTGGAGAAGAAATGTCAAACACAAGATAAATACCAAAAGGTGTGTCTATAGTCCTGAATTAAATAAAGGCGGCTTTTGCAAAATGTCAACAGATCTGACCCAGCGAAAATTAGATTGTTTATTCTTATACCTCATCTAAAAAATAATTCCTCATTGTTGAAGGTGAGAAAGAAGAGACACGTCGGGGATCTGAGTGATGTCAGGGGTTAAACCAAATAACATTCGCTCCATCACACTGAAAAAACAATCCATGACAGGTTGATATACAGACGCCATCTAGGAGAGCCATTGATGGCCTATAATTATACAACTACTCTTAGAGCGAGACCCTTGCCTGTGGGACTCCATATATCAGAATTCATACACCCTCAAATAGCCCCACAATCTTGTGATGGATATCCAGCACAGATAACAGCAGAGAAGGGAAAACCATATATCCGCAGGGACTTTATAGCTTTCACATTCATCCACTGTCAGTGTGCTACAACCAAGGCCAGAAGACTTTATTACGCAGACAGGAAAGATTGACGAGAAACAAGGTATGGCTGAAAGGATAGGGTTGAAATTCTGATAGCATTTCCGGCCACAATGAACACCGAAACAAGACAAAGAATGAACGTGGAGGGGTTTTAACAGATTTTATTTTTTAATTCGAGCCACAGTTGATATAAACCCATTATTTTCTGGATAAAACATTAAATAGCATAAGTAATATTGTTAGGGGAAATAAACGGCTTTGAGAAGAGAATAAGCAGGGTTTTGTCATTAATATGGCTGAAAAAGCACATGAGCATCAGGAAATAATGAAACAGGAAATGTTTTAGACTAATCGCAGCATACTTATTAAGCTAGGGGACACTCTAGGTATCCAGTGTTTTATCCTGTACACACATAATGGCTATGTTCAGTCATGCAGTTACAGCTTTCATTACAGAACAGCAGGCTTCCAGGTTTTTGGAGGAGTGTTTAATTGGCAGTGCCGTGTTTGACAAGCATCCTGAAGAAATGAATTTCAGCCCACATGTTTGGACTTTCCATCCCCATTGTGTCCAGCACACAATTGGTAAACATCTCTCACATTGTCTTTGTTTGGCTGCATTGGATCGCTGTGTGTGCCAATGGGGAATTGCTGGACAGAAAGCAGACCACGGCTGGGCACGACTTCACAGATTCTCCAAAGATTAACTCTAAAGATAAAGTATCTACACTTCATCCTGATGAAAAGCTACCCAGGCTGTCAGCAAGTCTGTTCACTTTGCAAATCCTAATAGCTACTACAACTTAAGCGGCTTGACACATTTTAGAGGGAAATGAATTGATAAAGCTCTATTTAACTTCAGGTGGCTGCTATCATCCTGTGCTGAGATGAAGTCTGCAAGTTATAATGGCCAATACTCATTTTCCCGACTCTACAGGATGGCAAATGTTTCTTACAGCTTTCCGAAATTTCAATCCCTCCAGCCCTTTATTGTAAAATTCCTTTAAGTAAAAAAAAAACACAAGCAAATCAGTTACGTGAAGAACCAGTCACAGATGTTATAGACTGCAGTTTCCAGGGTTAAAAATACAGTAGGAGCTTAAAAATCCAACAGTTCACTCAAGAACAGATATTCTGTCATTCTTTACTCACCTTCATGACGTTCCAAAATCGAATGAGAAGAAAAGGAAATGTTTGGCTGGATGTTCACACTATTCTTTCCTATACAATGACAGTGAACGGTGAGCAGGGTCTGTCAAGCTCCAGAAATGACAAGATGGCAACATACAAATTCACAATGCATCATAAAAACTAAAATCTATACAAACTGTGCACTATATTCCAAGTCAGAAGACATAGAACCAATTCTCTATAATCCGCACTCAAGCATCCAAATTTGGCATGTCACAATTAGGTAAAAAGACACAGGAAAACCAAGGAAATTTTGCAAAAAAAGAGAATGAGATTTGAGATTCAGAAGACTTGAGGCTCGCTCACACCAAGAACGTTAATTATATTAGCATCTACACCAATGAACACATATATTAAAGGGGTCCTATATTATGCTCTTTTACAAATTGATTTTGTTTTGGGGTGTACTAGAACATGCTCTCATGCTTTGTGGTTCGAAAAATGGCACAAATGACTCGATTAGTTCTGGGTTTGATGAAAGCCCGCCTTCCGAAAAACTAAATATGTTGTGATTGGTTAGCTTTCCTAGGTCGTTGTGATTGGCATACATCATAGACGGTGTTTCAGTACTGCCCCGCCCCTTGCCAAGGCAGCCAGTTCTGTTTGCTCCGGTATAGTTACTGTAAGGATGGCATCAATATTGCCATATCAATTTGAGCTGGATTCAGAACAAGATGATCGCGCAGAAACTTTGCACACACAGATATGGATGGACATGGCGAAAACTTGACATTACTTCCTCTTCTCCATTTTCTCTAATGCACTAACTCTCCAGCAACACTTCTTCTTCTTCACCGTGGTCTTGTCTGATGCACTCAACCAAGAGTTCTAACCATGACCTCACCCCTCCCCACCTTCATTATTTTCAAAACATGAAGAACATTTTAATCATCTGAAGAAACTTTGTACAATGTAAATGTTCCTCAATGGTTCGTCGTGGAACCATAGATGACAATAAATGATCCTTTACTTTCAATAGTGAACCTATTCTCATGGAATCAGAGTGTTTACTAAAACATGTCCTTCTTGGTGTGAACATCCCTGCAGTTCGTAGTGCAGGATTTGTGTGGGCTATTTTTAAGGTCCTTTTGGTGACCATTCACTTTAATTGCATACAAAATGGCTTCCAAGCATCTTTTTTTTTTGCGTTCCACAGATGAAAGAAAGTCATACGACTTTGGAAAGCCATGAAGGTCAGTAAATAACAGCAGGATTTTTCGTTTTAAAAATCACTGCAGCTGTTTTGCTCCAGAGTGTGACCGTGTGTGTCTGCAGGAGTAAACCTTAAAGAATATCACGGGTGGGCCGACAATGAAAAATCCCCAGGAACAAGGAGCTAATGAGTCCATCTGATGATACCATACAATAATGTTACTACCTGCAACCTAAAATAGCTTACTGTGACTCCTTTGGCCATTTTATAACACACTCACACCATCCATCATTTTGCTGATGCTAAAAAATGCAAATCCTTCTTTTACCTGTACGTCTGTCTCCCAGAACCCGTAAGCCTATTTTTAACCACTACACAACAGACCAGAGACTTCACCTTTTATATTCACTGTAAAAATCAAGGCACAAAGAACAGCAAGAGGAATTACAAATCATGTCCATCTAAGTCTGAATGCTCCAGCACAGCAGGTGAACAATTTTATTCGTCCCATGAGATTCCAGCCCCTCCTCTCGCTCTCTCTCTCTCTCTCTCTCTCTCTCTCTCTCTCTCTCCCAAGTGAATATTTTATTAATAAACATCAGTCAGAAATGGATGGCAGACGAATTCCATTGATTAATTAACAACCCCCTAAAATAACTTATGCAGCACAAAGCAAACAAGCCCAGACATTTTGATAAACTGGCACGACACTTCAGTTGTGCTGCATGTTAAAATGACTCGGTTACACAAGACGGGTAAATAAAGAAGTGCCATTAGAACAAGCGGCTCATGTTGATGTCGACGCTTCAAAAGCGGGGCTTGACATATTCCTGAAAGGGCATTGTATTATGCACACTTTACACTCCCACTGAGAGAAGGTTAGAGGATGCCACGTGAGGATTATAGCAGTAATAAACAGCTGTTACAGCCGTGATCCCATCCTTAAACCGCTATAATCAGGATTGCTATAAACAGGGTGTTATGTACATTCCCCACTAAATGCTCGCAGCAGAGATTACAGTGGCTGTGAAATGCAGGCAGTGGCAAGATATAGATTTTTTTCAAACCAGCTTTGAAATAGACAGTGCGAGATAAAGAAAGCAAAGATGCAACACCCTTCAGCGTGCTGAGCTCCACCGTCAGATCTGTGATGTGCTCTCTCTGCTGTGAATGCATGAACTTCCAGCATTCATGAGTGAAATTTTCTGTCAAGCATGCAGTCGCTCATACATGCAAGGGCTAGGCTTAATCCTGTAGTTCTGTGTGAGCTGCATAATAGAAACAAATGTATTCCCTCGTGTGCAGAAGGGCACAGAGAGATGTATCATATGACACTGGAACTATATCAATCTGAATACTCCAGAACTAAAGGGGCTTATTATTTACTAGCACTAAACTTATACTAAGACAATGAATCTGTCGATATTTTGGTATTGTCACATTATCTGCATCCTCATTTACGTCTGTTTGTTGCAAAATTTACCAAAGAATTTAATGGTTTCTAATTTTTAGTGATCCTTAGTAGGTAGTACGTAGCAAATGTTCCTTTAAATTCAACAATTTTGTACATTTTATCTGTTGTCACTAAATTGTACTGGTTCTGACAAATAGTATGCAATGCAGACCCTTTTTTCAATATTTAAATAGTATGATTATTTTCTGGATATATGTGCAGTTATTATGGTCTAGTTTCTGTCTTTTTGAATGACATTTACAAATGTATATGTGTATGTAGTGTGTGTGTGTGTGTGTGTGTGTGTGTGTGTGTGTGTGTGCGTGTGTGTGTGTGTGTACAAACCATGTATAATATCAGACCCCTTAAATCTCTTTCTAGACAGCACTTTCTTATATAAAGTAAATACTAAAATGTACTATAAATGAATCAAATAATATTTGTTTAAACAAATAGTTTAGCCTAATCTTCAAGGTCTGAAAGCATGACGTGATTTGTTAATAGCTGCATGTGTTTCAAAATATTCAGTTCCGAGCAACATTTATGTTTGCTGACTAACACGCAATGAGACCTGCATATGGTCAAATCTATAGTTTCTGAAGTGCCCGAGCATCACGAACGCATCGACACAGGTCTAGTCGCTCCCTGCATGACGCGCGTGCAACATACCTGCGATTTATGCTGCTGTCCATCCTCGAGTTCTGAAACACTGTTCATGATTTTCCATCGATCATTTACCATTCTCTGGAATCCTTAACATCCGAGAGTTGTTTTCATGAGCATGAGGAGAGAACGGGACTGTCAGTCTTAAAATCCAGCATCCAAGAAAGAGAAAAGGGAGACAACACAACAGTCTACGGGAACTAAAACTACTTCAAGATGATCCGCGCAAAACTACAGAAAACCGGGGCACAGAACTAGAGATCCACACTCATTTTGTAAAAGAAAAATATACGTACTTTAAGGGAGTTGTCCCTCACCCCAAAAAATGAACAAATAAGAAAATGCAGTCCGAAGGCAAATCCGATCTCCTCAACGCACTCAAATACTGAGGAGAAGGTGTGACTGTGTGCGGATGATGCGTTCTGTTCGTTGGCAGGTATTCCTCCACAGATATAAAACTTTCCCTGTTGAGTCTATGAGAAACGAAAAAAAAGACGTGGATTTAGATAATGAACCATTAAGTTATGCAGAATAACTGTGTGCTACGCGTCCGTTTGATTTGCTTCATTCCTGTGGCGTAAGGACACGCTTGTGGTGGAGCTCCTGAATTCTGCCCGATGTCCGATCCGTGAGCGAATCGTTCTTTTGGGTCGGATCTTTTCAATGAATCGTTCGATCCGGTCTGAACTGTTTGCTCACCGCATTGGACTGAACGATTCGGTCACGAGTGAACAACTCTCTGACTCATTCAAGCGTAAAGCGAACATGTCCGAATTACATTGAGCCGAGAACCGATGTGTGAGCTGACTGAAAAGAGCGTTTGGAGCCTGTCGAGGATTTTTTTTGATGAAGCGAATATCAGAAAAGTTACAAATAAAACGTAGGCTACTTAACGTTTCTTAATAGGCATATGATAACAAACGTCCATTTAATCAACAAAATACAAATCATAAAGGCTAATAACATGAATTCAAATGAATGAATTAATAAATGAATACTATTAAAATGTGCAATAAATAAATAGTCAGTCATTCTAGCCAGGAAATGTAGGCTACCTTACATTAGTTTTAGTATTGTTCACAATAAGTAAATTACAGCATGTATTATGAGCATGCTTTATTTAACCTTGATTTAGACACTTATAATAAACACAATTATTAATAACATTTTGAATTTGGAAATTTATTTTTACATTTTAAGGGATAGTTAACCCCAAAATGAAAATTTAGTTTAATTACTTGTTCCAAACCAGTAAGACCTTTGTTCATCTTCGGAACACAAATTAAGATATTTTTGATGAAATCCAACTTTCTGATCCTGCATAAACAGAAATGCAACTACCACATTCAAGCCCCAGAAAGGAGGTAAGGACACTGTTGAAACAGTCCATGTCACATCAGTGGCTCAACTCAACTCAACAATAATTATATGAAGCTACGAAAATACTTTTTGTGTGCAGAGAAAACAAAAATAACGACTTTATATGACAATTTCTTCTCTTCTGTGACAGTCTTTGACGCGTGTTGATGACAGTACACATGCGTGTGCATTCCTCTGCTTATAAACAAGCTCAGTTTTCTACATCAGAATGCCAGCTCCGTGAGCAGCAACACACACAGGCGTCATGGTACTGTCGTGAATACCCATTTAACAGAAAATGTACATTGTCAGATAGCCTAGCATAACGCAGAATGCATACACTCTAAAAACTGCTGGGTTGAAAACAACCCAATTTGGGTTATTTTGACAACCCAGCGCTGGGTCAAAAAGGGACGAACCCAGCGCTGGGTTGTTTTAACCCAACCAGTTGGGTTATCATATTTAACCCAGCCTGCTGGGTTGCCTTTTTTATGGTTTAAAATGACTATATTGCAGGGTTTAAAAAAACAGAGCGGGTGTTTCTTTATCACTGTATTTCAGAAGGAAAACTACTGTATTTAGAAAATGTTCGATATCATTTCGCATGTGCTTGATAAGGCAGCGTTTGTGAGCTCTGCACCGCTCTGCAGCCGTTACCGGAGAAACCTACCTCTCCCGCTCTTAGCGCCTCCTGCTGGCAGAAAATAAACTCGCAGAGTGCAGCCATGTGGGGAAACAATGCATTTCTACGTTAAAATTAACCCAAATTGAGCTAGGCATTAAACCTACAAATGTTATTCATTTTAAATATCACTTTTACACACAAATAATAATTACCAAAAGGAAAATATTTATTAAAAACAAGAGAAAAGTCAAAAAGTAACATGTTAGAAGAAATGCAGAAAAGGATGGCATTAACAGCTACAGAGTTCATAAACAAAGCATTGAACATTTAATGAATATAACTTAAGATCAAATTGGACTTTGTTCAATTGTATATATTGTATAAAAATATACGAAAACACATACAATAAATTTACAATTAGTTAGGTTTTTTTCCAACTATTCTGGCATGACAGTACACAAATAAATCACATTAACTTTGATATTATAACATTTAACAGACGCATGTGTGTGTGTGTGTGTGTGTGTGCGTGTGTGTGTGTGTGTGTGTGAAAGAATGTGAGCAGGTGTATGAATGACAGAGTGTAAACTAAACAACACAGAAAAAGCATTTAACTTTTTTTTTTAACAAATTATACACTTACAGTTTGTTTCATAGTCCATGAATACAGATCATGCATCACGGTCAATTTTCATGATCTCTTTAGCATAACTGATGTAATCATGAAGAAACCCCATCAGCACAGCATGTGACATCTTCTACATCATCCAGGGCAGCGTCCTCCTTTAAAACCACCGCTGCATCAGTTTAGGGGAAAGAAGATTCTCCTCTCTGACCAGGATTCATCCCAGTCACCGCCTGTTCTTCATCAGTGGCCTAAGAGAAACACATTTGAAAAAATTTAACATTTAATTAAACTATCCATTTTCAGGTAGAGGTGTATTCACATCCGTAAGGATAGGTAAATAATCGGTTTTAAAGTTTCAACACTTTGTGCGGTTGTTTAATGTCTCAGTCCACCACAGCGCTTCAGAATGCTATAATGGCAGCACTAGTGTGAGGACATGCAATATTGTTTGAATAAATATTGCTTTCAGAAAGCTTCTTTACTGAAACATTAAAACAGACATGACATTCACATACCTCACAATATTCATGTACATGGAGGGCTGCTCTTCAAACCGTTAGTTCACCAAATAATTAAAAGGTTCATAATTTACTCTCCCCATGTTTTTCCAGACTCATACAAAATCTGCTCATTTTTTGGAAAACGTATGAATATATTTAATATTCTCTTTTTGTGTCCTCCATTGCTGGTCCGGGAGACCAGCATTTTATTTTGAACATACATGTTTGCTATCATATAATTTAAGATGTATTCATATATAAATATCAGAATTTACTTCTACAATAACTCTATATTTATGAAGCTTGAAAATACTGATTATCTAAACTATAAATGGATTAACAAATATTATGAGAAAACTAAAAATATATTAATTTATGTTGTAAAGACAGACAAAAGTCTTATAGGTTTGGAATGACTTGAGGGCAAGTAAACGATTTTTTGTGTGAACTTTACCTCTAAGAGCGAAGACCAAGAATAATGACTCTCCAAATCAGACAACTCCAAAGTTGGTTTGAGTTCTGCAATAAAAAACACAGACATCAATGGTCTTAATGAAATGAGCACGTAATCACACTGTTGTTGCATCAAAATGTGAAGTAAACTGGCAGGAGACGACAGAAAAATTTATTTTCTAAAAATAACTTACATAAAATCTCAAAGGAATGATGCTCTCCCATGTCTCTTGCTTTTAACATCTACAAAAACAAAAAACAAACATTATTTTACTCTTAGTAAAAAAACAACAACTGATAACATGAAATATGAAGTTTACTTGCCTTAAACGATCTTTCCCTCTCTTCAGAAGAAGCTGAGAAAACCTCCTCCTCACACAAGCAGACTTCTGTGTCCTTAACTCCAGTTAGTTTGAGTTCTGCAAAGAAGGGGCATCAATGGTTTCAATAAAATATTAACATATACATACATACATATATAAAATCACATTGTTTTTGCATCAAAATGTGAAGTTAACAGGCAGGACACAACAGAAACATTAATTTTCTAAAAAAAAAAAAAGTAATAATAATTTAACTTACATCAGTCTCAAAAGAATGAAGTTATCTTGTCTCTGGATTGCAACATCTAAAAAAACAACAACAACATTATTTTAGTCTTAGTAAAAATAAAGATAACTTGATGTTATTCTGAAGTTTACTCTCCTTAACCCGTCTGTCCCCTCCTCATCCTCACACAGGTCTGTGACTCCTCACACAAACAGCTTCTGTGTCTTTAACTCTCAGCGCGAGGACAATGAAGACACAAGCTTGACAAGTCTGAAATATTACATGTAAAACATACTTTTAACAGTTACCACTTCAACAGCCTCTAAATAATTATGCTAGTCTTTACTACACAATGCCGTTTCCTTTAGGAGACAAACATACATTCAGTTTAACCGCGAAAAAAAAAGACAAATTCACATGAGCGTAACCGTGCCCATAACCGTCTGTTAACGCCTCAAAGAGAACAGATAATGTAAAATCTTATGTAAATATGACAAAATACATTCACAGACGTTATATTAAAAGTACATCCTCCGTTCAATAACGTTACATGAGGCAGTTAAGACCTCCGTGTCCGAGGCGAAAACCGCGTCCGTTTTTTTATATATATATAACGTTAAGCTCCTTTGTTTCCGCCTTTCATAAAACCTTCCGCCTTTCATACAACCGGGTAAACAATAAAAGATAACTTTACATTTTGAATATTTAACGTTACTTACCATTGTCTTTCACTCGCTTCTCGCTTCTATCACGCTGAGAAAATGGCGGCTGCTCGCACGGGAGACGTACGATTTTGACGTGACGTGCGTGCTCTCCTTCACGTCCGCGTCCTCAACCCACCCCCGCTGGGTTAAAAAAAAGAGTTATTTTCAACCCAAACTTGGGTTAAAACATCCCAAAGTCCTATCCAACGGCCTCAACCCAGCAGTTGGGTTGAAAAAAACAACCCAGCGTTTTTTAGAGTGTATGAAATTATACAGGTATGATCATACTTAAACACTGGGTGGTCATAATTCACCGGAAAAAGCTTGTTTTATGTAAAGTTGTTGAGACCCATGTGAAGAAATCCAATCTGTCTGGACCAAATTATCAACATCGATTCAAATCAATCAAAACAAAATATAACTGAATTTATAACATCCATTTTAGGGCCTTGCTGAAAATGTTAAACTGAACTGCATTACCATAATATACTATCATGTACCACAGTGCTTTTAATATGTATTAAGAATGGAGTCATATTATGGTCTTACCAGTAGCAAGTTAACAGACAAGCCAACAAAATGCAACTTCATGTCATGTCCTTAACGGGGAGGTTTGTTTGGGAAATCCATTTCAGATAGTTTAAAAAAATGAGAGCAACTAATCTGTCAGCAGGTAAACATGCTGCGCTTTGTACTGTGAAAACTATGCCAGGAGGTGTTCAGAACATTGCAGAAAACTCTGTTTGTCCTTCATTTGCACTGCAGCTACAGTAAGTATAAGTAAATTGTTAGATTTTGCTGTATTTGACTGAGCAGTAGTTTGGGTGGCTCGCCAATGTATTAGATTTCTCTAATACATAAAATAAGTAAGCTTGACCAAAGTTCTTGTGGGGAGAAGAATTTATTGAAGGTAGCAGTGTAGCAGTTCTTCAGCAGTGATGTTAGCATTTCATGCTTCAAACAGTCTTAACCCAAAGTACTGTCTGTGAGAACAGACCTTTATACCTGTTAACAAATGTGCTTCAAACAATACAATAACACCCCATGGAGAGACAATGATAGTGTAATCTTTTGATGACTTGAAAGGATCTCTCCCATGGAGAGCCCATACACTGACCTGATGTTGACCTAAGAGGCTGATTATATGGGCCAGTTGTTTCACACTATTGTGAACAGAGTACAGTTGATTCCAAATACATTCAATCAAAGTTAATTAAAAACAAATAATCTTTCAATAGGTACCCATGAGCTTTCAAAAAAAAAAAAAAGATTTTCAGTTTCATGCTAATGAATATTCAGTCCAACAAAACTGCAAACAGCTAAAACATGCCATGAACTGTCCTGTAATATTTTCATAGTAACATGTATTATAATCCTGTATTATAATCATCCAGCCTCAGGAGCTACACTAATAGTAATTCTGACATTTTTAGCATGTGCTACATGTCATAGATTTAGAGCTTCAAATGTCAAAAACATAGCATATCAAACATCCATTCAGCCAGCAATGTGTGCAGTGCAGGCACAAGGAACAGTAACCAGCTCATTCTGGCTCCTTTATAAGTGTGCTTGTCAAACCATCGAGTTGGCAGAGCTGGAAGCACGAGCAACCAAGAGTTGCCCTCTGTCAAAAAGAAGCCTTCTGCAAATAAAAAGACTCTGAATAAGATGCTCAAAAAAGTGAAGGCACCAACAGCAGCTTGGTAATCTAGTCTACAACAAGATGCATCTCCCTGACAGCTTGAAAATGGCTGAAAAACAGTTTTTGTTGTTCTTAGGCTCACTAAAATATAGCTCTGTTTTTTTTTAAGGTAAGTGGCTGGACAAAATGTATGTATCTTCATTTTATACATACACTGATCAGCTAAAACATTAAAACCACCTGCCTCGTATTGTATAGGGAACCTAGTCATGTTCCTCAACCCATTCCTGAACAATTTTTTCAGTGTGCATAATCCTGCTAAAAGAAGCCACTGTCATCAGGGAACACCATTGCTATGAAGGGCTGATTCTGGTCTGCAACAATCTGTAGGCACATGGTAGATGTCAAAGTAAAATCTACATGAATGCCTGGAGCCAAGGTTTCCCAGCAGAACATTGCACATTGTAGTCTGTATGCAAAACGTTGAATAAATGCAAAATATTTTTTTTTTTTTCTGTTTTTACCACATCACTGTTGTGTAAATGTACCCTTAGACCTTGTCAAAGTCACTCAGAACTTGTTCTGCTTACTTGTTCAATTGCCTGGTGTATCACACCCCTTGAAAGGTTCTATTGTTACAATAAAATCAGTGTTATTCACCTGTCAGTGGTTTTAATGTTGTGACTGATCAGTTTATGATCCTCCAAGACACATTCGAGATGGATTTACCTGATTTGAAACACAATCTTGACAAACAGTCACAGTGATTCTGGTTTTCTTCACTGAAGTAGACAGTAGCTGTACTTGCACGGCTGGAAATAGCTGTTGGGGGTGTTTAAAATATAGTTGCAGAGAGAACAGATTTGCCTTAACCTGAACTGTAAACACAGATAACCTAAAAAACAGATAAAACTGCTTGTTATTATTTAGTAAAATGAAAAACACGATTAAAATTAATCAAAAGAGCAAACTTACTTAAGGCCAAATTTATTTTTTCAGCGCCAAAGGCAGACTGAAAATGAGCTCCTTCTTCACAAATAACCAAATTAGTTTTAATTTATCACAAGTCCTCAAGGGGTTTGGGTAAAAATCAGAGCTGGCAAAGGAATAAAGGGGAAACTCAAGAAACTAGCTCAAAAAACCCACAATCAATCATGCAGTCAGTCAACAGACCAGCCGCTTTGTTGATAAGTTGTTTGTCTACCTGTCCATTTACCTCACATTCATCAGACCACTTGCTGCTGTCATCGGAGTTCTCCGTCTTTCTATTTTTCTCTCCTCTTCTTTCACCCTCCATCTATCTGTCGATCTAGCTCACAGTTCTCTCTCCTTTTAAGCCTTCTATTACAAATGCAAGCTACAGTGTTCTGTTCTCACTCGAGTCGCTCCTCTGCAGTCTAAACGTCAGATGTTGACAGCGTAATGGCCAATTACTTGCCATTTTGCTTTGATCCACGTCTTTAACCTTCCAATACATAACAGTTACTGCAAGGTTATTTTACTCTGAATAGCAGTAAATATGAGGATGCATGTTTCTGTAGTAAATTATAACCTCAGAGTGGACGACAATAATGGCCTATCATGTCATCTGGCTTAACACAGATTTATCTTCACATGTCCTCTCGTGAAATGAATAAACCACTGAGGTCAAGGTGAAACAAGGAATCTCAGCTCCACTAATATCATTCTTTAAACTTAATACAAAGTCAATTTCCTTTAGGACGCCCAACAAATGAATGTAAACTCAGATCACAGTGTGTTTCCTGTATTTAATTCTTTCCACTAATTGATAAAAGTTAATGCCGGGTGTAAATTGGGCGGATGAATGGTTGTTTAGGAAATGGAAGTAATAGACTTAAGTTGTGGCAGGCCAAATCATACTTTTTGTCATTAGAGTCAACATTGTTTCGTGTCCAGGGGACATACAATGTTCACTTATTTAGCACATTAGGCGATGGTAGAGTGACAAAAGCAACAGACAGTCCTGCACCGCCAGTCTGTTGTGCTGCCACCTGGGAATATAATGGTTCAGCGTTTCGGCTTCAGGTAGGAGGTTCAGAAAACAGCCAAATTGTGAAAATGCCCATCTGTCATGTCCTTACGTTTATCTGCTAGGGAACGAGAGAGGTTTAAGGAGCAATGGAGAGAGATATACAGGTAGAGAAGAGATAATAAAGAGAGAATTACAGGATAGACATGGGTGGTTTTAGAACAGAGCCACTGGATTACTTAGAGGATATCTACTCCACCAATGAGTATAATAAATCTTTTAGAGTGCTTCCTACAGCAGTTATCCGAGCTAAATCATGATCTATTAATGAACCATTAGCCATTTAAAATTATGCACTTCTGACACTGAGAAAAGTGCCAGTCTCCAGATTTTTTGAAAGAATTTTTACTGTATAAATAAAAGAGCAAATTGCAAATGTGCAAAGACAAATAGGCAGATGAAAACTGTAATATTGCATTAGGGAGGCTGTTGCAGATAACTGCAACTGTTGCAGAGTGTGAAAAAGAGGAGATTTGGATTAATTGCTCATGGTGAGGGGAGCAATCAGAAAGCTGGGTGATGGTAGGTGGATTTGTTGCATTTGGCAGTTTCCCGTCATTTAAAGAGCCAAACAGATGGGAAATCAAAAATGACCTGTATTACAGTGTATGATGTAGCTGTCCATCTGTGTAAAAAATGTGCAAATAATTAAACCAAATAGTACACGATTTATAAAGTTATTGGCTTCTAAAGTAAGGAGTTGACTCTGAATCGCTGAAACGAGTCGTTATAGATTTCAAATCTTTTGCCCATCTCTATGTACGTCACTAGAACACTTTGCATAATAATCTCCGCCTACCGTCTTGAGAGAAACGAACTCTGACCTGCCCCACCCCACACACAGACGCTCTGTTTAGTATGAGAGCATCATGTGGAGGAGACCATTTGTTTTATTTTCACTGCCAAAGAATGAAGATCAGAAGAACCAGTGGCTAAAATTCATTTTCACCACAATACCAGAGCAGTACAACAAATCCCTTTTGTTGTGTTCACAACATTTCACCGATGACTGCTTTTCTAATCTCGGTGAGGACAGCGGGATTTTCAAAGCGTTTGGCCATAAAAGATGGTTCATTACCAACTTTATTTAGAACAACGAGCATCTCCGGATCACAACGCGAAGTATGATTATGAAGTTATGTGTCTGTTTTCTCCCGAGCGTCTTATCAGTATGTGTGCTGTCTGCAGCCTGTCTGCGCTGATCGTCATGTACAAACACGTCATTAAACTGAAGTGTAACTCCGTGAATACTCAACGAAGAGACATGAGAGAGATATCTATAGAAAGCTTGACATTAAAGCTACTTTAAAACTAAACAAGTGCTGCCGAAAACAAATATTCTGTGATAAAGTAATCCATATGAAAACAACGCGATGTCTGTTTTTCATGTCTCCCTTCATTATATCTAATGTGACCACGCCCCCGCGCTGAACGCGCTATTCAGATTCAAACTGAAGTGCACGGCTTGAATACACCCACACAGAGGAAAAAGCAGCGAGACTGTTCAAGTTTTTTATTTTACTGTTTGCTTCGCGATGAGAGGAATAAGACATAATTCACCCCAAACAGATGCTAACGCATAGTTTACCGTGGAGGTGTGTGCGGAACAACCAATCCAAACTGGTTATGTTAGTTGACCAATCAAAAAACAGTATGCTACCGAATGTATGCTTCGTGCGAACCGTTTGGGGATCTCTGAGAATTGAGGTAATTTTAAAATGATATTTTGACAAAATGACAATGTTTTTTAACCTTGGATGGTTTTAAACCTAATGTATAGGACTTATAAACAGTGATAGGAAGCTTAGAATTTTCATCTTACTGGCTCTTTAAACCTTCTCTTTGAAAAAATGTCTTCCAGGAGCAGACACATACCCCTTGGATTAAAAAATAAATAAATAAATAAATTACCCTTAAAACACATGATTATTGCATGTAAAATAAATGAATAAAAATAACTCAACCACATGTTTAATGCTGGTCAATCCAATCGAGTTGCACCTTCCACAGATTGAATATTGAATAAACTTTTTTTTTTCCTGCAGAACACATAACGAGTTATTACAAACATGATAGAGCTGCTCTATATTTATTGCTTGTTTTAAATAAACTGATATGGTATAATACTACATTATAATATACATAAGCCTACATAAAATATAAATTTTATATATATTATTAATATAATATACTTTTATATAATAGTTTTAATATATAATATAATAATAATAATTTAGTATAATATTTTCAAGGTAAATATTACTTAGATTTATTGTGCCATTTTTGTCAAATGATGGTCTGAAAATATTGCAAAAGTTTGAAAGTATTTGAAAGTATATCTTTAATTGTTTGTGCTTATGAAATATAAAGAGCTGTCTATGAAATTATGAAACCTTAGCAATACAAAGCAATTTCAAAACAATTGGCAATTTCATTCCAAAAATATTTTAAATATTTCCACCACAGGATGTTATTAAAACACAATACACTGTTTGAGATATGATGGAAAAGGATATTGAAGTCGAAATGAAACTTCAAAATTTCTCCTCTGATGCATTTCTGATGCATTTCTAAACTGTGTTGGACATTCTTAAAGGACAAATTCATTTTGTTAAAAAGGGGAAGTTGTGGCCTAATGGAAAGAGAGTTTGACTCCTAACCCTAGGGTTGTGGGTTTGGGTTTTGGGCCGGCAATACAGCATAAATGGCTGCCCACTGCTCCGTGTGTGTGTGCGCGTGTGTGCGTGTGTGTGCGTGTGCGTGTTCACTTTGGATGGGTTAAATGCAGAGCATGAATACTGAGTATGGTTCACCATACTTTACTGTATGTCACATCACTTTAAAAGTGTGAAAAGCATCTTAATTGTACACAAGATCAAATTCTCAGTTTTTATTTTTATGATATTTTGCAGTGTTTATTATAAATGATTTATCTGTCCACATCATTATTTTGAATGTTTAATATCTAATGAAAAATATTAAATATATACCTGCCCTACTTTCTTACCCATTCAAAAAGACGTATGGCTCAAATAAACGTCACAATAGGAAACGGAAGACTATCAAACTTCTGATTCATGCTCAGGGTCAAGCCCTTTCCTACTACAACTCTAAATTCTGCATCCTGCTTATTATATGTACATATAGACATGCTTCTTTTGCCTGTACATTGAACACACTCTTTCACAATGACTGTTTCTATGAAAGGCTTCGTCTGAATTTGGGATATATTGAATCTGGGAACTATATTGAAAAATATTGAAATATTTATCACAGTTTAAATTCAACGGCACAAATTACGCCCTCTAATATCCCAAAGGTGATGAGCTGGAAGACAAGAGAGAAAGAGAGAGAGTGTAATGCGACAGTTGTGTGACGAGCGTGTGGGGTGACAGAAATCTCAAATCGGGTGGCGAGGGAGGATGCTGCCGGGCTCGCTGCAACACTGACAGGACTGACACCGCCTCATCAGGCTTGCATTTTATACTCTATTTGTGCTGAAACACTTCAGTGGGTTTGTAAATAGGCAATTATTTCCGAAAGCAGACAGAGCCAAGGATTTTCGCATTGACAGCTGCATTGAATTTATCGAGTGTATTAATAGAGAAATGTCATGCGTTCTCTGTGATGGTCTGAGACATCATAATGACCCGAGTCTCACAATGGCTTCACCTAAGTCAGAGGCCTGAATAGATAACCGAAGGAGTGCTTGTGCTAATCTCACGGAGCAATGGTGCGTTCATGAGGGGTTACATGGCACACAAGTAAAGTATACGTGTCACAGTGCTTTCTGAGCTATGAGCTATTTTATAACCTTTTGAAATGCAGTAAGCTACTAATAAAATGTAGTACCTTCAGTGAAACTATTTATAACATCAATATAGCACAGGCAAATATAAACTATAAACAATTTAACAAAAAGATCTGAGCTGCCACAATGCTACTGAAAAATGTTGCTAAGCAAAGAATATTATTAATATTATACAATACATGTAATAGACATGAAAACAGAGAAAAATCAAGATATCAGTTATACAGTACACTGCTATTCGCAAGTATGAAAGTAAGTCTCTTTCGATCACTAAAGCCTATTGTACATTTATTTGTTCACAAATACAATAAAACAAGAAATATTATGAAATATTATTATGATTTTAAACAACTGTTTCATGTTTTCTGTAATTTTTTCCTGTGATGGATAATCTAAACTATCTGTTTAGATATCATTATTCCAGTCTTCCAATGTCACATGAACCTTCAAAAATCATTCAAAAATATAAATATTTCAACAACAACAACAACAACAAGCCTGATTCAAACTTTTTAACAGTAGGCCTAGTGTCAATTTTAAGAATTTTTTACATGATCAGGGACACAACAGTATAGATGAATATGTAATGATGTGTGAATCAATGAATATATCACTTATATACAATATGTATTGTCATTTTCAATCAAGTGAAAATATTTGTAAATATTTTTATGTTCTAATTCAGTGTTTAGAATATGTTATGAAATTAAGTAATATTTGTATTATGTGTTATTTCCACTCATGCTGTAATATTGTCAAGTCTATTTCTGTGTGGATGCATAAAATGTTATGAAATCACCTTTAAAAAAATATATTAACTAGCTATTTTATGGGGAAAATGTTTAAAATGTAATTTTCGTCATTGTCATTTAAAAACATTCTGAGATGTAATGTAAATGACATTGCCATTAAAAATAGTAAAAATGACAGAAATCTTATAGCTACGTCAGTAAAAAAAAAAAAAAAAAAAAAAACCCTGAGCTTCTACTGAAATGTTTTGCTAAGCTAGTAGATTGCTCCTGTTTTGGACAGTTTTGCCAGACTCTACATGTCACACAGTCTCGTTCTTATGCCCCACGGTTTTGCAGCCGACCCTTGATGCATTACAAACACGCAAACCTAGTTTCCATTAATCTGCCATCGACAGATCCCATCTCTGAGAATTAAGACCCACTCAAACTCTCATTATAGCATGAGACAGGGATTCTGGATCTTTGCATGCATGTATGTGCATTCGCTCTCTCTCTGCTTTGATTTTATCGTTACTTTTCACTGTCAGTCTTCAGATCACTTCAACCAGAAAACTTCACAAAGGAAATTGATCAAATCACTCACAGCTTCCTTTTGACAAGCGTCCAATGAAAGCCCCAGACTGCATTTAGTCATGCTGCAATGGAGATTAAGTATTGGATTGCATCGCCGGATGTGGTGAAAATGATTATCTTCAGCATCTTTGTCAAACAAATCGCACAAAAGCTTACCGTTGCAAAATCACAGCTGTTTGTAAAACCAATAGAAGGAACTTCAGGAGATTAATGGCATGGCTGGTATTCACAACATTAAAGTCTGGACCTAAGAAGTTAAACACAGAGATGTTAAAGGTCATAACGGATATCAGAAAGGAAATGACTTTGCAAAATCACTGGGAAACACAGGTCTATTAGGCACAAAGCTCTTGTCTGTAGATTACATTGGGTTCCTGTGAGTGGGAGATTACTGCAGGAATATCACATATTTTTGCTAAAAAACAACAAAATGTCTAAACTGCAAACTCATGCTGAGAACTAAATATTCTTCGTACAAACCTGATAACTAATAATCTTCATCTCCACTGTGACTCAAATAAAATATAGCTTGGAAACAAGAACTAACATTATTTATAGCTTAGACAGCAATAGCACTAGTATCGTCAAGGTCATAGGTTTGATTCCCAGAAAATGCATGAAGTGACAGAAATGTGTAATCTGAATGCAGAACACACTAAGTTGCATTGGTTAAAAGCATAAATGTAAATGCTGTTGTTAGTTGTACTACTTACAGTATAAGTGCCATTTATCATGTGAAAGCAGCAGTGAAGGTGAAGATTTGGAGTTTGCTTGATCAAATCGCCGTAAATATATGACTTTAGAAGACTTGAAAGAGAGTCACATAGCTTTTTATGGAGGATTTTTGTAAGTTACTGACTTTTATAGCCAGAGCTATAACTGTGTGTGTTGCACTAAGAATATCAGAATGAGAGTGAGTAAATATGGCTTTAATTTTTGGGTGAGCAAACCCTATGAAAGGTCCATATGTCATGGATGGGGGTGAAGAAACAGCATCTGATGCTTATTTTGCATGTATGGCTCAGATTCAACCGCGAATCTCAGGATGCCTAGCAGAGAGCAGGATTGCCATAATTATATTTTCATTTCGCAGAGTCGACAAAGAGCATCTTTAAATGGGAGGGATCGAATTGGAGAGCTTTAATTAATCCGCACTTTCTGAAATAAAGAAATGGACTCAAATAAAGAAAATAAGACATAAGGCAGCACTATTAGCTCATAAAGGATGAGATTGGAATTTTAAAGCAACTGAGGCTGCTTACCTGTTGACAGAACACAGGGAAGGCTGGACTTTCAGCCCCCACAGGTAATGAGAGCGAACTAGCAGATGGTGCCCCAGATGGAGCTTCTCTGCTCTGGACTGGACATTTCAGCAGGAGGGAGAGCATTTTGTGTCACCTGATGGCGCCTGTGAGAGAATATGATTCAAGAGACATGATGTGACGGGGTGATACCACAACATTAGGCAGAGTATCTCAAAATAATGGTAGGCCCTTCTATAATGGGTAGAGGCTGTCCTCTCATACTCAAATCATGAAAGTGTGGACATGAGAGGGTCGTGTTTTAACAGAGCATAGGGCACTGGCACACACACAGTATGACATCATTCTGAAGAACTACTGGTGAGCAGTGCATGATATCCCTCTGCAATATTAGATAACATTTAGCTTTCTGTTAAAGGACAGTTCCTGTCCATTTAATGTTACAGTATTTTTTAATTAAAGAGGACACATACACGACTATTCAAAAGTTTGAGGTTGGTAAGATTATTTAACATTTTAGAAAGAAATCTCTCACCAAGACAACATTTATTTGATGAAAATACAGTAAAAACAGTAATATTGTGATTGTGAAGTTTGAAAGTGTTTTTTAAATTATTATTATTATTTTTTAAAAAGTTGTTTAAAGCAGCCATTACTCTAGATTTCACATGATCCTTCGGAAATCATTCTAATATGATGATTTGCTGCTCAAAATTTATTTTTATCAATGTTGAAAACAGTTATTTTTGTGAATTAATAATTTTGTGATCTTTTTTTCAGAATTCTTTGAAAGTTCAAGAAAATTAAATTTCTTAAATTTTGCATCTGTTGCCCTCATTTGTAAGTCACTTTTGGATAAGTATCTGATAAATGATTAAATGTAAAATATAAATCTTTAGTAACATTATAAATGTCTTTACTGTCACTTTTGACCAACTTAATGCCTTCTTGCTGAATAAAAGTATTACTTTCTGACATAAAAGTGACCTCAATCTTTTTTTATATGGTACTATAAAATTCATTGACTTTCAGTAAAGGGGTAGGAAATGGACCACTCAGAGAAAATGAATGAGTGTAATTGATAATGCATTACGATTGATTTAACAAAGAATATTAAGCCAGATAAATCATTGCAGATTAATTACTATAGAGGGATTGCTTTTTGCAAAGTGAAGAAACAAGGAAACTTTTGCCTCTCACTGTTAACGACATATTATCAGCTTAAAGGAGTTGTATGCTGGGCGTTTCTAATATTTTTGACTAAATAGACACTGAAAACATGAATAACTGTGATTTTTTTTTATTGTGCATCAGTATTATGATTCTTATTGGAAGTGGTAGAAATAACAAATAAAGAAAAGAAATGCATATGTGTCCTTAAATAAGGTACTTTCCTATCAAGATGTCATCTTTGAAAAAAACTGATATTTGTGTCCCTCTGACAGATTGTTACACGTGGCTTAAACGTGTCATAGGTTGCAGTGAGATGCTCTCTCCCACACATTTCTGCATATATAACCCAAGTCCTTGTAGACCTGCTTTGTATATTTAGAGTGATTTGGAGTCATTCTGTTGCAGCTAAATGCCTGGGGGCCAGAAATGAGGGCCATATGAGTCAGAGGTCATTTACAAGGGAGCATTATTCATTTTCTTTTACATAATCACTGACACAGACAGCAGCCAGAGCTCCAAACTGCATATTCAAACCCTACAGTATGATGACAACACATGCTGCATTCATCTGACGAACAGAGGCTTATGTGAATCCACGGTAAACACCAAACAACATATGAGCCTTTGATTTTCACTGCTGTCCACATGCTCTCAGAAAAATATAAATAGAATGGGGAAAAGTGGATATGTACAGTAAGATTATAGAATCAGTAATGTTATTTACTGAAATTATGGAAAGAATGGTGATGCAAGCAAACAGGAGTCTCTTGTATTCATGAGAACAATATCTATCAAAACGATCAAAATTTAAATGTTAAACAAATAATTCAATAAATAAAATGTATTATAAATAATTAAAATCATTAAATACAATATCAATTATAATTTTACATATACAGTATTTCAGTATCAGTACTTTAACCATTATTTCTCTGTATTTCTACAATATATACTGTATATGTTCATCTGTTTTTTTTGTTTTGTTTTTTTTTCCCGTCTGCCTTAATTTAAAAGAACATTGCTTTACTCACAGTTACCATTATAATATTAATAGAATAGTTAAAAAAAAAATGGTGTCGGACATAATGCACAAAACGCAGGACTCATTCATGCAAACTGTCAAGCATTCCTGCAGCACAAACTTCAGCCCTTCAAAGTCTTCCTCTGCCTTGAGGTGCGAGCATTTTACAGTATTTATGGGAGCATCTGAGCAAAACGACACTTTCTCGGGTTGCCTTTCCTCGGACAGCGTCGGAATATTCTCATGATTTGTTTTGAAATGATTTCTGTTTTGAAACAGAAGACCTTCTCTCGGTTCAGGGTAAGCCGTATAATTCAGTTTGGATGTTGATCCGGAGGCCTCGGAGGAGAGAGGGAGCTAATAAAATGACAGAGAGAGGAAAAGAAAACATTATACACTTTTATTCACTCCACATACGGACAGCAGAGAAGAGCTTAAGTGTTACATCACCCCCGCTAATGGTTTTATTGGCTGTGTCTGACACCAAACCGCACATTAACAGGTTGATGCAGTCAGCCTCGGCGCTAATAACAATGACATCGCAAATAAAAATGACACACTCCACTGTTATTGTTATCATCTACCTAATGAGTGTATAAGCAGACCCGATGCTTGGCAGCCAGAGCCGATATTTGAACACAGGAGCTGATTAAGTGCAATTCATACACAATCACTCAGTGGAACCAGAACCTTGTTTATGAGACGGAAATCTGTTCATCTATTTGTGCCAGCGGGAAGCAGAGCGCAGGAAACGCATCTCTGGAAGAGTCACGCAGATGCCACCTACTCTTGGAATAATACAGCTGCAAATGGAATACCGAGTGTCTCTCGGAGAGCTCTTGTCGCCGAGCCTTTATCTCTGAATAATCTGCTTGGATTGGAAGTGTTTCAAGGCTTCCTGCAGCTTCACGATGGTGAGAGAGAGAGTAGGGAAAACAGAGGTTAACAATCAGCCACATGGCGCTCCCAGCAGTGGGCCGGTCTCCCGGGGGAGTCCTGGAGGGCGAGTAAATGCATACTTACTCTACACACACACACACACACACCCGCGTTCCATGCGTTCTCAAACAGCGCAGACGGACAAGTCTCTCTCAACAGTTGTCTCCAAGTGGTCAGTTTGTGAGGACCTTTCCCAGGAGGGAGATATTTGATCAAAAGACCTGGGCTTTCAAGATCAACCAATCATCGGTGAGGTTCACAAGGCCTCTTTAAGACTTTTAAGACTATGGAGAAAATGCATTACGGTGGTGTCACCGAAGTTTGGATGAAGTTTAGGGAACATAAAGTCTGACATTTCTCTAAGACTGAAGAAAGAAACAGATTATAGGGATTAAAGGAATAAAAAACAATCAGTGGATTGTTTACAAACATTAAACATTTAAACTGTAATTAATTATATAAAAACAATTTGTCATATGCTTGCAAACCATCAAGAGTAATTTTATTGTTATCTTTTCTTTTCTTTTTTTTTTTCTTTGGAACATTTCTGAGGATATCCTACTCATGAACTACACTACCGTCCAAAGGATTGGAGCCAGTAAGATTTGTTATTGAAGAAATTAATACTTAAACTGATCAAAAATGACAGTTAAATGACTGAATACTGGAGTAATGGCCGATGAAAATTCAGCTTTGCCATCACTTATCTTACCATATTACTGTTTTACTGTATTTTTTATCTTATAAATGCAGTTTTGATGCCTTCAAAATGTTTGAATGGTGGTGTCTTATGTTTTAAAAATAATTTATACAATTAATAATTTCAAGTCATTATTCAATGCGAGGCTGGTATCAAATTGTGACTGGTTCATTGCATGGTGTTACAACCCATTGTTTTGCATCTTGTCATTTTGTCTCCTTTTTTTTTTGTATTTGAAAGTGTTTTGTCCAGATAGGATGCTGATTGGCTCCTAAAGGTTAATGACTGGCCCATCTAGATTGGTGCATTCAATCTTAGGCACACCTTAAAAGCCCTGATGTCACTTCCTTTCTCCAGTGCAGTGCAGAGTAGAGAGAGAGAATTGTTGTTGTTTGGCTGTTTGGCTGTTTGGCTGTTTGGCTGTTTGGCTGTTTGGCTGTTTGGCTGTTTGGCTGTTTGGCTGTTTGGCTGTTTGGCTGTTTGGCTGTTTGGTTTTTTTGGTCTCTGTTGAACTTTGAAACTATTTTTTTTTGTAAGTAGGAACTGATTGGTATTTTGACTCTATTGCTTGTTATGATGTGTATTTGGATTCTCCTTGTAACTCTGTTTGCCTGATCTTGTAAATAATTGTATATCATTGTAAATCTAGAGGGTTGGAAGAAAGTAAGGAGTTTGACGCCATTTTGTTTATTGTAACCTTTTGATCTCTGTTTTTTGGTTAGGGAGTTAGGTTAAAATATTGTACTTTTATTTTGTTTATTTTGTTTAGGGTATAAGAAAGAGGTCTTAAACTACAGAAGTTTTGTTTATTATTTTGGCCTGGTCAACTCCTGAAGAATATTCCCCCATTTACTTATTTTGTTGGTTGTATTTTTGTTTGGCTCAATTAAAAACCCTCTAAAGAATCCCTGTTTTCTCCCTTCTCTTTTTATGTTATGCCTTTACCCCTAGACGGGCGTAACAATGGTGTGCAGAAAATTCTGCAACAAAATTTGGCACACAAACAAAGAAGTTTGCACCTTGATGAATATAAACTTTAACCATGCATAATACAACACTTGGCGATGTCCCTGAAATCTTACTGTTAATGTTAGTTAAATAAGAACTGTATAATGTATTTCTGTCTTTGCCATTACTACACGGCCTCAATAAGTCAAGGACACAATAACGTGTGAATGTACGGAGCAGAACGAGTCATTGTTTCAGCCAAGATTTAATAGTTTTGGGTCTAAAAAAGAGGTTTTGAGTTCTGAAAGTTATATTTTAATGTTATATTGAGTGTTTTTATCTCAAAGGATCAGGGAGAATTTGATTCTTCATGACCCCCTTTAAATACAGCTGCCAAATGATATGCCATAGAAAATCAATGATGATATATGAAGTTACATAACAAGTGGTTCTAAAAAACACTAAAACTCAGTGCAGAGACACTAATGGCACTGACAGCAAGAAATATCTTAATCCTCATGGTGCACTTAAGATGTTTGCCTGCTAGGACTAGTCTGTCTGAACAAAAACCGTCAATGTTCCACTGTGCTTTTACTGTGCTTATGAGCATGAATTCTTAATAAGTGAAAATGCTATATTTTTCCTTGTTCAATAATATTTTCCTGCCTTTTTTGTAATATATATATATATATATATATAGTATATGATTTTCTTGACGTAGCATGAGACTGCAGTGGTCAACAAATGGTTAGCGAGCGGTTGCGAACATTATCTGCTTTGCTGCATTTGCAATTATGAAGATGTCAGGAAATGTTAACAGGAAACAGCTAGTTCAGATATTAGCCATCAGGCTTTACACTCTTATGACAGTAAATGTGAGGGGGAAGATTCTATGAGGTCAATTTGACATCAAATACAAGTTCACTGACAGAAATGTGCTTCAGGGTTTTGTGATGGTGTTACCACAAACTCTATTTACCCAACTATATAAAACGTTATGCTTTTGCCAGAATCCCTCTGATAGCACATGTAAATTGTCGAGACATCTGTTTGGTGTGTACGTGTTCATCTTGAAGATATAATAAACAAGCTGTATTGTTATTCCTCATATGTTCTAGTAAGGTTTTTTTCTAAATCCCTATCACTTAAGCATGAAACTTCTGCAATTACTTCAGCCAATCAGCTTGTAGATCATCTAGATTCAGTTTTTTACCACTTTATACTCGTGTAAATCTAATTATATTTAGATTTATTTCTGGAACATTAATACAATGTTCTACATTCAAAATATGTAATTGATGACATCAATGTGATATTTTGTATTCTGTGTTCTGGTTTAACTTCTAATTCTAGTCTCTGGTTATAATTTCAGCGAATTGCTCTCAAAATGTTTTTATCTGATAATTGCTAAAAAAAAGTATTTATTTATTTTTAACACAATTTAGCACAAATTAGAATCTACTCTTTTAATTAGTGGTGTAAGTCTCATTGTAACATTTGAAGAGACACGTTCACATTGTTTCTACTGCTATATATTCATGAATAGTTATTCTGGTTTTTAATTATGTGCTCTGATAAATTCAGACTCAACTGTTTATTTTATATACTGTACATTACCATTTAAAAGTCTGAGGTCAGAGATTTTTTGTGCTTACCAATGCTACATTTATTTGATGTAAAATACACAAAAAAATACAGCACAGAATAGAATAGAAATGTAAGAAATGTTTTGAAGTATGATAATTGCCTTGGCTGTCACTTTTATTCAAAGTAATGCGTCATTGCTGAATAAAAGTCACTGAATATTTTAATGGTAGTTCTCACTATAAAAAATGTGAATTGTTTCCAATGCAGTGCACTGAATGCATCAGTTTGAATATGTCTGAACACACAAGAGGCAAAACAGTACTTTTCTTCGTATGAAGTACAAAGAAAGCACTTTATTTTGAAATGAGAGCATCTGCTAAATGACTTAAATGTTAATGCAAATGCAAATAGGAAAGTATAATGTAACAAAAGGACACATAATTACTAAATGTTGCACACGCATATATATAAAAAAAGGGTTTAGTTAATAAAAATACATCTTTGGGGTCTGTCCTGGGTGAATGTGAGAGCAGCTAAATTTAGCAGTAATGGAGCGTCAAGAAGGTTAGATGAAACCAAGATGATGTGCGAAGCTTAGACCACTTTGCATTCTGGTATCTCATTCTCTGGGCTGCATAAGAAGAATTTTGATGTCTAAAAAGCTTTGGCTATGCAAACCTAGAACAAAGCAATGGTATTTTGTCTGGGTCATTCAGGGTGAAACTCTTCATCAAATGGAACAGGCCTTTGTTTACCTCTTCAGAGCATCGGGATTTGAATAATTCATGGACATGCATGCAAGAATCATTTGACTCATCAACCACATAGATTTGCCAATACAGGCAACGTAAAAGTATAAACTCAAGGCCCAATCAAAAGCTGCATTGAGAAGCACTCGGAGTAACTGGTTGAGATTTCTTTCACATTTGACCGGACAATCAATATGTCTGAATCAATATCATGAGTGAAGTGATCTTGTTTTAGCTGCTCTACGACATACTTCACATTTACTCTTGGTTCTCAAGAGTACAAAAACCAGCTGGTGGGTAGTTGGTTGGCAATGTGTAACAGGCCTATAATCATGTACTTTTGAAAAACTGCATTATTTTGCAGGTCTATCGCCATCTCACTGTCAAATCAATAATGCATTTGTCAAACAATTTTAATGCAACATCTTTTTTTTTTTTTTTTCTTTTTTTTTTCAGCTGCTTAACATTTTTGTGGAAACTATACCACACTACAAAAGTTTGGAGTAAGTTACAAAATATTTCTGTTTCAAATAAATGCTGTTCATTGAACTTTCTGTTCTTTAGAAAACATTTTTTACCAAGGTTTCCACAAAAATATCATGATTTCTGAAGGGCTGTGTGACACTGAAAACTGGAGAAATGACTGCTAAAAGTAGCAGCTTTTTCATCACAGGCATGAATTACCTTTCAATATACATTAAATTAGAAAACCATTTTAAACTGTAATAATCTTTCACAATATCACTTTATCATACAGAGACTTGGAGATCATAAGAGACTTACTACAAAAACTTAAAAAAAAATATATTTATTCAAAACTTTTGATGCCATATATGTAAATCTTGCCCAAAAGCTGTGACCAAATACATTCCACACTACCGTTTTTATAACATATTTCGTTGATTTATATACAGTAGGTGACAAAGAAAGCATCAACAAAACACTGTTATAATTGAACAAAAAAATAATGCGTGAACATGACAAGCTAGAATTAGAATGTGAGGGACATGGTAATTAGACACAGGCAAAGCTGCAGACACCTGCTGCTGCATCCCCAGAGGTCCCTTATGCATCTATGTTTCTCTTTGATCATGTGATAGTTCCCTGCATGTTGACCGTTCCGCAACACATAAGCCACAAAATGCTACCGAGCCAAAGGGGAGAAGGTCACACACTTCAGGCACAAAATACACAAAACAAACCCACATTCAAAATAATGTTTCACCGTATTGCATGATGCTCTTATTGAATAATTGAATGCGTCCCAGGAATGCAAATGTGCAAGAGCAGAATTAATTATCTTAATGCATTTCTGCCAAATCATGAATTCAGAAGTAATCTTGACTAATTAGTTTGTCTTAGGCTTCTGCGTGTTAGAGGAACAAATACTCCTCTATATCGACGCATAATGTGCTGAATAATTCAGCAGCTGTATCTGACTGGTGGCAAAAGGTAACACCACAGGCTTGAGTGAAAAAGAGTCAAAAAATATTAATTGGCTAGTCAAAAACATGAGCTGTGATTCTGGTAAAAGATAATAATAATAAAAAAGAACTGCATATATATTTACACTTGAGCATTACTTAGACTGCTAAAACAGTCTTTTGCCAGTGGCAACGTTCAGAAAGCATCATATAATAATCATATCATGGGAGTGTCAAATGCGCCACACATGGGAGAGCTCGGAATAGACACAATAATGTATAACATTATAATAAGGCAGAGAAATGTGTGTGAACATGGATTGAATTTCAATAATTTTGTATATTTGTATATAAAACATTTTTTTACACTCATAAACCTTTCCTGCTATAGCACATACTATACTTTTTAAAATCACACACAAATGCAACTTTTATTCTGCTGAGCAAGCCAACATTTTCCTTCGGATATGACTATATCTATGTATATATAAACTTTATGTTATCTACACATTTTGTATAGTTATTTTGTGTGTGTGTGTGTGTAAGTAGAACAATAGAACAACAGAACAACAATCCTCTCACGGTTTTCAGCAATTGGAATTACTGGCACAGCCCTTGGATGGTTTTCCTCCTATTTGACCAGGAGGCAACAGTTTGTTATAAATCAGAAACACAGATCATCTACCAAATCCATCTGTTCTGGTGTACCTCAAGGTTCTGTTTTGGGCCCTCTCCTCTTTACCATTAATATGCTACCAATTGAACAAATAATCAAATGCTATGGGTTAAATTTCCTCTGTTACGCTTTAGTGACATTTAAATTTATTTTAGCGCACCTTCCACCTCAGTGTTTCCTCTGCCTGCATTAACAAATTGCATCAAGGAACTAAGGTTTTGGGTGGAGGCATATTACCTTAAATTTAACTCTGATAAAATTGACGTAATTCTGATTGTATCGAAGTTTTCTTGTTAACTGATGGATCTGGATGGTGATCTGATTGTGCCCTCCACTAAGGCTAGCTAGATAGATAGATAGATAGATAGATAGATAGATAGATAGATAGATAGATAGATAGATAGATAGATAGATAGATAGATAGATAGATAGATAGATAGATAGATAGATAGATAGATAGATAGATAGATAGATAGATAGATTTGAATGTTATATAAATAAAAAGAAAAATAAATTAAATGTATGAATATGGGGTGGTGAAATCTTAATCAAAGAATAACTTCCAGGTTTCAAGAAGCGCAAAGTTTATTTTAAGTGTAACCAAAATCCCAGCTTATGCATACGACAACATTAAGTTGATCCTCAGTTGACACAGGGGTCACAAGGTCACCAGTAAAGCAAGACATCTTTCAGCTCGCTCTGGGCTTTGCTGCCATATGGACAGCATGTTTGATTCAGTGACCTATGGTCCCCATCAGTCTTGGCAGGAGCTAAAGATTAGAAGCTGTGCACAGCATTAATTAATAAGGCTTTATAGACAAATCCCTGTGTAAAACCCACATCTTTGATTAAATCCCTTGTTTAAAACTGAACCTGACAGCCCAAAGCCTCTCTGGAACAATTTAGCCTCCCGTCCCTCAGCCGCAGCCAGGTGTGAAAGCCATTAGCCGGGCCTTGCAAAGTTCGGTCCTGCAGAGCGTTTTAAGATTTGGAGTGGCTGGCATGGATGTGGGACATCTTTACTCACATTTGGCTCCACAGCTGTCAGTGTAATTATCTGTGTTTGAGCACAGGACATAGAAGCTTTAGTGGCACTTCTAAGAAGGATTCTGATTAAGACTCATAATCTGCAATGGAGAAATCACCAGTGACTGGAGAGGAATTTCTAGGACAAAGCCCTCAGGGGCCGTGTGGAATCTAGGCAAGAGTTCAAGAAAGAATCCCAACAGACACCATTCACTTTTCCTCATTATCACACCATGTTTCTTTTCGGAAAATGTTTAATTTTTCAATCAGCCGACCACAGAGATGCACAAACCGTGCTGAAACACTACTGACGGGGTTTAAACAAATCGGTCCGAAGAGAGAAAGGATTCTCAGAGATGAAAATGAGTAATAAACAGAAACGAGACTATGAATTTTAATCAGGATGGGTAAAACTTGGGCTTAGAATCTATTTGTAGTGTTAAATCAGTGCATGATTCAGGTGGAGAGTGGGTTTTACTCTTTTAGGCTTGTATTTGAGACCAAAAATGTCTGTATGAGAAACTTTAGAGTTGCTTTAGAGCATGAATTACTGACACTTTCCAAATTGAAGCTCATTTTATTAAAGCAGTAGCAGAAAAATGGCCCTGCCTGTAGCATGCCAGTAAATTGCTCAAATGGGGGAAAAAAATGTGACAAGATAGATCCAGGAATATATGATGTTTACTGCTGAGGCTTTCAATGCTTATCCAGAAAATATATTAAAATTATTAGTGGAAAAGGCTATCGGTAAAGCAAGATTAAAAGCATAACACAATTTGACAAGATGATTAAACATTCACATTTATACCACAGCATTTGAGGACCTGAAAACCTGCATCTCTAATTTTAAGAAACATGCTTGTGAAGAAACTCCTAAGCTATTATTAGCTATATAGCAAATAGATGCACTGTAAAAAATTGTCCTGTAAATTAACGGTAGTATACTGGCAGCAGGGTTTCCAGCAGTGTACCGTAATTTTACAGTTTTATTACCGTTTTCTGAATTACGGCTTTTTTGTAAATTAACGGTAACATACTGGCAGCAGGGTTTCCAGCTGTGTACCGTTATTTTACAGTTTCCAGAATTACAGCTTTTCTGTAAATTAACGGTAATATACTGGCAGCAGGGTTTCCAGCTGTGTACCGTTATTTTACAGTTTTCTGAATTACAGCTTTTTTTGTAAATTAACAGTAATATACTGGCAGCAAGGTTTCCAGCGGTGTACCGTAATTTTTCAGGATCATTACTGTATTCTAGTTTTTTTTTTTCTAAACCGTAGAACTGGCAATTTTGCCAATCATTAACTTTATTAAAAATATCTGTATTTTAACAAATTCACAAACTGGCATTTCATTTATACTAAAAAGTGGCAGCAAATAGACAGAAAAGAGAAGACCAAGGGGGTATTTCTTATAGAACACTATTTATTTAAGTGCCCAACCAATAATTCAAATGCTTTCTCCAAAAAAAATAAGCAATCAAAATGGAAGAGTCAGTCTTTGTATGTGTTAGAGAAAGATGAGATGAAGAGAGAAGAAAATTAACCAATTTACAAAACAGACAATGTGCAAAATGAACCCTGCAGAAGTCTGTGGACATATTTAAACAAATTTAAGTTGACCATATAAAACACAAAACAAGCAGCCATTTTAGGTCTAGCTTTGTGCTATGAGTATGACAATGCATGGGCATGGGCTTGGAGTGTACGTTCCCCTAAAAACAGCCTTTAAGAAATGGCAAACAACTTCTGAACAAGAATCTTATTTTGGTGTAATAAGTCAAAACCTGGCAAGGATTTGTAGAACAGTCCAAGAACGTTTCAGAAGCATAAAACTGTCACCAACTCTGATGCAAGTGTAGCCAGGGAGGGGTGTAGTCTGAAACATAAAAATTGAGAAAAATCCTTTTTAAGTTAAAATAACATCAGCAGAATTTTAATAGAACGTAACAAAAAACATGTATACTGCATAATAATATAAAACATTTCAGAAACTTAGGACCCTACGATTTCCACGATGTGAAAAACATGGAGGCAATCACGGAATCAAATCATGAAAACGGAATTAGGCAAATAATGTGGATTGTCACAGAATTTGTCACATTTGTGATGAATACAATAAAATAGTGTTGTACACTAACTGAAATCGCAATGTGGATTAGTGTATTAATTAATAAAAGTTGCAATATTATGTTAGAAGTTGTACTTATAATTTAATTTTAGTTATCCAAAGGATTAATTAGCTAATCAAAAAAGGGAACACTAGATTAAAGGGGTTTGAAATGCTATTTCATGCATACTGAAGTTTTTTTACACTGTTAAAGAGTTGGATTCCCATGCTAAACATCGACAAAGTTTCAAAAATTAAGTTGTACGTTTGAACGTTTGTACGGTTTGTCAGAAGTTTCGGAAAGTTTTTTTCGAGTATGGCTCTGTGTGACGTTAGATGGAGCAGAATTTCCTTATATGGGTCCTGAGGCACTTCTGCCGGAAGAGCGCGCGCTCCAGTATAGCAGAGCACTGAGAGCACAGACATTCACTGATCAGAGCGAGAGCGTCGCAAAATGTCACAAAAGAAGTGTCTTTTTGGTTGCCAGGGCAAGACAACCCTGCACAGATTACCAAAAAAAAAACAGCATTAAGGGACCAGTGGATGGAGTTTATTTTTACAGAGCATCAACGGAGTTGTGCAAGTGTTTTTGTTTGTTCCCTGCATTTCGAAGATGCTTGTTTTACAAACAAGGCCCAGTTTGACGACGGATTTGCGTATCGTTTATTTCTTAAGGATGATGCAGTCCCAAGGAAAAAGGGCCACGATCGTGTGTTGGAACCGCAGGCGGTGAGTAAAACTGCTTCAAATATCTCTGTCTCCTTGTTAGTGTGTCCGCCTCCCATGCCGAGACCCGGGTTCGAGCCCCGCTCGGAGCGAGTCGTTGCTGCTGCTGCTCTCGTTCAGTTTCAGCCTCTGGATCTGATTCTGGATCATAAATAAACGGCTGAATCTGACTGTTAACCATGGTTTGTTTTGGATGATGTTTTTTTTTCCTCACGCTAATGTCACAACTTCCAAACGCTCTCAATGCAAAAGCCTACTGGCGCTAGTGATTCTTTAGCTCCACCCACACGTCACATTAGTTTACAGAAAAGATAATCAATAGTTGCAGCTCTATCCCACATACACACAAAAAAAAAATCAAGTGTCTTCACATCAATCCTTCAAAATAAAGGTTCGGTCTAATGTGATGTGATTGTGACGGAAATATATCACTTTTGTTCAGTAGAATATGTCATTTTCAAAGTAATATAATAATACAAATAAGAATTATAGTAATAAAAATAATAATAATCATTAAAAATGATGTTTAAGGAATAATTACACAATTGTTATTCCATGTTTTAATTGTAACAGGAATAAAAATGGAATTTGAGAATAAAACGTATTTCTAAAATGTATTTTAACCATTAAGATGTAATTTGAAAAAGTTAAAACAAAAAAAATCATAAAACATATTTACTTAATTTCTTCATGAGTGTTAAGTTAAATATTAAGCAGACTTTGAGCAACATTAGTGGACCAACTAAACTGATTAATAGTGTGCATGTACTCAAAAAAAATAAAAAATAAATAAAAAATTCATGGTTTTAATAAAATCATTATATTATTTCAACCTCGAATTTTTTTTGTGTGTTTGGATAGTTTTTGTGTAACCTGGGACTGAACAGTCGCAACAACATAGGGGTTGTAATGAGTGCGGACTGTATCCTCTTCAGGGTAGTTCTCAGTGCCACTGACGACTTTTTTTTGGGTCAAATATAGGTTTGTGGATTTTATTTATAAAACCGTTTCTTTGCTGTAAATTATTTTATTTTATGTAATGCAAACTACAGGGACGCAACGTTAGTAACCAAAATGAGTCACACCAGTCTTTTTCAACTGACTACTTTTAAATGTTGATTTTTTTTTTTTTGTTAAACAAGTTTAAATGTGAGAAATATTCTGTGTGTGTAAACTGTGAAATCAGTTGTATTAAGAACTGTATTTAATGAAAATGTATGTGTAACTTCACTTGCCTAGATGAAGTCCCATTTGAAGTCCATTCGATTTTTTTGTAGAGTGGCAACCTTTGGATTGACTGTAGTGGACTTCTTATTCACCACCTTCCCCGTCTTCTTGGAGACTACCTTGCCTCGGCAGGTCTTTGAGCCTCTTTCTGGGTTTATTCCATAGAATCATCTAAGGAAAGTTGCATTACACATTACCGAAGTGTATAATAACCATTTTTCAAAATTCTGATTAATTAATTTGGTTTAGAATTTAGATTAATTTTGTAAAACTTTATAATAAGTATAAAGTAATAAAGCACTTATAAATCATTTGCAAACAATCTATATATATATATTCTGACTCGTTTGGATTTAATGTGGATCTACATGCCTTTCTCCTATTTTCTCTGTGTCTGGCATGCGAATAAAACCACATTTGACAGTGTTTCAGATGATGAACTGAAAAAACTGAAATGGAAGAACACAAGTAGAACACAGGAGAAAGGTTGAGGTAACTAGTTTGCAAATAATTTATTACTTTACTACTGTATACTTATTATAAAGTGTTACCACAGATTCTAAGAGAGTGATTAAAACATACGCAAAAAGGAAAACACTTACCTTTGAAAAAACTCTAACGTGCAACAAGCCGCCTCTTGATACTGCAGGTTGAAGATGTAGTGCACAGCAAACACTTGCAACTGCAGTCAAAAATGTTGACTGGACATTCACAAAGAAAAAAAAAGAAGCAATTTTAACAATTGTGCACAACAGCAATGTTAACAATTTTATATCTCAGCCATCAGTAAATGTTTCTTCTTCATCATGTGCAATGACACACTAACCCAGCAAAATCAGATGAGGATTGGCAGGTAGATTGAGTGTCTTCTCAACCTCAGATGCAGATGCTGCAACCTGTAGAGAACACACAATACACAAATAATAATATTACATAATATAATGTGGTGAAGTGGAAAGAAGAAAATTAAATACTTACATCTGCATGTGAAACCAGTCCATCTTCATGTTCCTGGAAGTGGGACATTAACGTTAGAATCTTGACAAGCAGGTGTACCATATCTTTGTTCTCATCCTGGGACATCCTCCAACTTTTCATTAAAAACACTTAAAAATATTCTGTCTACTGCTCTCTCTCTCTCTCACACACGCACACACACACACACACACACACACACGCACTCACTCACTCACACACACACTCTCACACACACACAAAACTGTATTTGAGGCTGAGGAACAAGTTAGAATGTAAGTGAATGAAGTAACGTTTCCTCTGTGATATAGAGATTTGTGCCAATAAATCCAGTGCAAAATTAAAATTAAAATGTGCTCACATACAAAGCCCACTTTATTAATAATAAGTTCGAATATATTTAGATTACACTCTAACTAGTTTTAGATACGACTTATATTGAAAGACTAATGTGTCACTCCGAAAAAAACAAACGTTTCTCACCATAACGTTAACGCTACTCTTTCCATCTATCCAGTCAAGTGCTCATGCAAAAGGCGATGAGTTTATGCTTCCTAAGTAAAATTAAGTTTACAGGCCTATTTTCGATTTCCCAATATATAAGGATAATATATAAGTTACCAACTTTATACGCACCTAACTTAGCAACATTAATGCAAATAAAACAAATCCTCCATTTTAAACTACACTGGGTTGGCGCCAATGCAAAATGTAAATATAATTGTGCAAATAAGTGTTTAAGGAAATTAGGAAAACACACTTACTTCATATCCTCGTTATCTGCAATCTGTAATCGAGATTATATTTGAGATAATATCCGTTTTATTCACAGAGACTTTTCTCTGGTATCAGACGCTAACCGTTGCTCCCCTCCCCCACCGATCACGTGCTCATCTTCTAAAGTTGCCAAATATGTTCAATTCATATCCAATTAAATAATCAGCGAACGCAAGTATTTTATATTTAACTATTTACAAGTTTAACATTTACAGGATTTTACACCAGGAAAAAAAAACCCGATGCAAATCCTTCACAAACACACTCATACACACTTAACTTTCAGGAGAAATTTGTAAAAATTGCATACATGCTAGTTCACCGTCTTGGCAAGATTTGTCAAAGGTAAATTCAAATATTGTGCCCACATTAAAAAAAACGCTGCAGTTTAAGATAAAAATGTATTCAGACTTTGATCTGCTTACCTGTAAATGAGCCTCAACTTGAGATGAAATCCATAAAACATTGACTGAAACCATGCTCCTCCATGCGTCAGCTAGCCTTTGGTTCCCCCTCTCCCACCGATCACTTGTGCATTTACGGTAAGACACCGTAATTTTAGAAAACAGTTCAGTACTGTATATTTACGCTGTTAATATGCTGTAAATTTACAGAAATTTTTTACAGTGTGGCGTATCACATAAATGGCTTATTTGTAGTCATCAAATATGCTCACTTGGGTAATTAAACCAAACACAATGGGCTACCTATCTAAACTGCACTTGTGGGCATCAATCTATGTTAACAACTTAGAATTTGAAAAATAACTCTAGGTGGGTAGCACATTACATTTTGAAATACAGCCACTCAGGCCAGACTGGTTAGCCATATGGTCAGTGCAGTTTGTGTTAGTGGTGAGTGTATGTGGGTTTGGGTTTTAACACACCTCAAGTGTCAAACAGGGCAAAGGCTAATCATGTAAGAGGATTACGCAGAAGATATCTGGCTCTTCAAAATCAGGGCAAGACAGAAGGCGTTAAGTGTTAAAATCACAGATTAATGTCAGGATCAACTCTGCAAACTCTATAAGAGAAATAAACAAATGTAAAGAACACACAAATATCCCATTTCTTTAGTGCTTACTATTTTATATATATATATATATATATAAATATATATAATATAATATAAATATAATATATAATATATATAATATAATATAAATATAATATATATATTTTTTTTTTTTTTTTTTATAGAATCTGTTACCTTATACACTGATTAATTGGTAAACATTAAAGAGTTACTAAACCAACTTTTTTTAGTTAATGATCTGTAAGAATGTGGCTTTATTAGTGCTGTTCATTGATTCGAGTAACTTTTTTGACATTTGAGGATAAAGTGTTTTAATTCTACAATATATGGTGTAAAAACGTCTGAGTGCTGCCCTCTTCAGGTTGAACGGTGGCTACTGCAGTTGATTTTTCCTATTGGATGTTGCGGTGGCAAGTGACGTACTGTAAGCGGCGGCAGGTGACATAAGCAGTTTCCAGCTCACCATGCCCCTTAGTACAAGCTACCACGCCCCTTGGCAGCATAAAACCATCTTGTTCCGTCAAAATCACTCTAGTGAGTCAGGAGTTGGAATTGCGAGTGTTGAAAACGACCAGGATAGACTATTATAGCATCTATTTAGCATTGCATTTATATACTTATTTCGATTATTTCGTGTAGCCTATGTAGTTAATTAGCATAGTTCTTAGTGTTACGTTAGTATTGTTAGAAGCATAGTTAATTAGTAGCATAGTTTATTGCATCAATTAGCATAGCTTCAAGTTGGCGTAGATTTATCTGTATTTAGTACAGTGGTCAGGATGGTACGTATGTGTAGTGTTGCTGGTTGCAACAGCACTGCTGGACTGCATTGTTTTCCAGCAGACTTTAAAATTAGGCGCCAGTGGTTGCATGCACTTGGCCTGGAAGACCGTTGCATTTGAAAACTGCATTTTACGCGGGATTGCTTCTCCAAGGCAATGGAGGTGGAAATGGGCTTCTCCACACAGCTCGTGCTGAAAAGCGACGTGGTGCAGGAGTTAAGACCGCAGTTTGAGCCAGCGTCTCAAATTGATATGGCTCAGGCCATAGACACCTCGACATCCTCCACTTCAGGTGAATGTGGGGGAGAAAAGTCCTCTACTTCAAATGAACGCTCTGTTGCAAAGCTACTTGCGTCACTACAGTCACTCTCCATTTTTGTGACTCTGACAGCAGCTGTCAATTAATCCGTCACTGCGCGTCTCAGGTTAACGCCCCACCCTCTGTTCGTCCCCTCTATCTGCCCACTTTTCAAAATATTTTTCAAATATTGCCAGTGGGTGGAGTCAGGCTCTGACTAGGGGTGTAGTTACCCTTTAATGTTGAATTACCAGTAGATTAAGTTGTCTTTATGTTGCCAGCAAGCGGCTACAGTAATTTCCTTCACTGCAAAAACATCCTTACTATTTTTGTCTTTGTATTATAATACAAATATCCAGAGGTGTCAAGTAACGAAGTACAAATACTTCGTTACTGTACTTAAGTAGAAATTTGGGGTATCTATACTTTACTTGAGTGATTATTTTTCAGCCGACTTTTTACTTCTACTCCTTACATTTTCAGGCAAGTATCTGTACTTTCTACTCCTTACATTTTAAAAATACCTTCGTTACTGCTATTTCATTTCGGCTTGTTTTCATTCCGGCTTGTCATCATTCGAAAAAAAAAAAAAACCTATCCAGATAAATCGCGCCATCCGGATGGAGTGAATTTGATTGTGGTTGGATGATAAGTATAAACATATACCATTCCGACACCCTATTGGTCTGTACGCGATCCATCGCACCTGCACGTGACATAAATCACATCACAGTCCAGCCAGGACATAGACAGTTTTGGGTTCGTTTATCAAAAAATATATTTCTTAAAAGTAGGGTTGGGTATGGAACCGGTATCCGATCGCCTCAGAGTCAGTCCGCTTAAATTTCACATGAAACCAGCGTCAGACCGGTCTCCTCCCGTCTTTCAGCGCGCTCTTCAATCCGCAGAGGCGCAGACCGCGAACGGAGCAGCGCATGCGCACTTAAACAAACAGAGGACACAAGGTATGTGTTTAGATTGTTAGAATATCCATATCTGTGCAGTTTTTTGTCATAAATACAGTTTACAAAAGGTCACGAGGTAGCAGTCGGTTTCTCATCTGTAAAGTTTTCGCTCATCACACCACAGCCGTTTCCTCCAGCGAAAATCTAGCCCTTAACACATATGAACGAACACATACTTTAATTAAACTTATTTAAATATTCTCAATTTAATCATACGTACTTTATACATACACTACTGTGCAAAAGTCTTAGACACGTTAGTATTTTCACTTAAAAGAATGGTGTTCGGACAGTTATTTATATATTTTGCTGTAGTGTGTCAGTATAAAATATCAGTTTACATTTCCAAACATTCATTTTGCCGTTGTCAGACTGCTTGTGCATTCAAAATCGCACTAGATTATTATTAAAATTAATGGCAAACTGATATTTCCTACTGACACACTACAGATATAAATAACTGGCTTAAAACCCTTTTTGGGGAGAAAATACTATTTTTTCCATAAGACTTTTGCACAGTACTGTATTTTAAAAACGACATTGTTGCTACTTTATAAAGAATTCATTAATGACCATACAGTAATTCACAGAACTGATTTAAGACAGTGACAGACAGCACTCATGTTAACTAAATATCAGAGTGAGTGACAGAGATACAGCAGAAACATTATGTGTGGTTTTATATTAAATAATGACCCAGACTGTGAAATACATTTATTAGCCTTAGATTAAGGGAAGCACAACTTGCACAACAAGCTATGGATTTATTTTAAATATTTGTAATGTTCTGTAAAGTTATCCATAGTTTTTTTGTGGTTCTTTTTTTAAAGTATCGGTTCAGGCACCGTTTAGGAGCCGGTACCGTTTTAAAAGTATTGAAAAGGCACTGGACCCTACTTAAAAGTTATTATTTCTCACTGGCTCATTTACCAAATGAGTGCTTTTTCTTCGTCCTCCACAAATTAAGCTACTGTACGTAGTTCGGTAGCGAGATGTTTTAATAAATTAGCGTTTTCGATTGACGATGCGATTGACAATGTTGTGATAAGTAGGCTATACCAACTTTGTAACTCGTTACCCCCCGAACACTGGACATAGCAGACGTATGTACCAAATACAAGAAGCTATCAATCAAGAAAGTATCAGGATTATGATTTCTTTTTCAGTTTTAGTTTTTGATTAATCACTTGGATTAATCATTCATTTTGACAGCACTATAATGTTTACTGTAAATAGACAACCATACAAGTGTAATTGTTACTAAGCCTGCACCAATGTTCTTGTCCATTGCCCTCGCAGATTCCTGCAGCTAATCTTGGATGTACATTCCATTAAAAGTTATTGATGACAAGCCTCTGAAGTTTGACTTTTTGCACCATAACAATACTTATTGGCAACTAGTCATCATATCTCTAGTCCTTTAATGTATTTGCATTGTACTAAAGTGCGTTCATTTTAAATGGGCATATATGCGGCTGAGGAAGACCTGAAGGTCGAAACGTTGCTTGATTAAATTCCTCTGGAGCAGTAGTTTTCAGTGTTCAGACTTCACTTCTTTATTTGTCTATATCATTTAGTTGTCTTGCACCTGCGTCCTAATTGGATGTTTGGGATGTGCACACCATTTTTGTATTTTCATATATGCGGCTGAAACAGGAATCCTAGTGCATCCCAAATTTTTCAACATTAACATTTTAATATAACATTATAGTCATTATGGCCTATGGCCTTTAGAAAAATGTTTTTTGAGGCGGTGGGGTAGTGCACAAAAGGCCCCTGTGGTGCGGCCTAAGCTTTTGTTCTTAATGGCATTTGTTCCCTTACATTACTTTTACTTTTATACTTTAAGTAGTTTTTTAAACCAGTACTTTTACACTTTTACTTGAGTAAAAAGCTTGAGTTGATACTTCAACTTCTACAAAAGTCTTTTTAAACCCTAGTATCTATACTTCTACTTGAGTAATGAATGCCAGTACTTTTGACACCACTGCAAATATCCCATCATTCTTAAATGAAGATACATTTCCCAGCCAGCAATGACATGTGGGGCCCAAATGGGTTGACTGCGGGTTCCATGGTTACTGTGTGGTCATGGGCTTTGGCTGGGTGAAATCAGTGGGTCCCATGTAGGTTTTGCAGTATGAGTCCTACATAGGAAGCCCAAATGAGCTGATTACATAGGCCCCATAAGGGACAGGCATGGGCCAATTGGGCATGGGTTTGAACTGAGAACACATATATGGGTCCTGCATAGCATATTTATGGGCCATCTGGGCATGGGTTTGAACTGGGAACACATATATGGGTCCTGCATGGCATATTTATGTGCTAAGTTAGGTTTGAACTGGGAACACATGGGTCCTGCATGGCAGAGGTGCAAAGTATCTATGTAGGCCTATTGAGTTATGCAATTACATACTGTACAAGTTTTAGTAACTTGTAGTAACTCTACATGTAGGCTAATCAAGCATGTTGAGATTGAGTAATTGTAACTCAATACATATCAAGTCACTCTAGTCACCAAAGAACAAACATCACATACATGTATAAGCCACTTCAAACTTTGGGGTGGTGTTGGCGCAGTGGATAAGACACATGCTTCTGGTGTGGGAGACCCGGGTTTGAATCCAATGTGAGACACCAATGTGAGACACCAATGTGTCCCTGAGCAAGAAACTCCAGACACTCCAGAGGTGTTCAACCTCTGACATAAATAGCACTTGTAAGTCTCTTTGGATAAAAGCATCAGCTAAATGAATAAATGTAATATAAATGTAAACCCCTGTAGGCAGGTGGGGCCCAAATGGGTCTGACACGAATTACCCAGTTAAGACCCTTACAGGTCCCACTTAAAACCCATCTTGGCATCCTGTCCATGCATGGGTCTGTCATGAATTGCCCAGTTAAGATCCCACATAACACCCTTATAGATCCCTTTTAAAGTCCATCTGGGCATCCACGGCTGGATCCTGGGTGCAAACCCACTTTAGACCCATTTGGGGCCCAAATGAGTCTGACATAAATTGCCCAATTAAGACCCATGCAGTACCCTTACAGGTTTCACTTTGAGTACATCTGGGCTTCCACGGCTTGCCCCAATATGGATCCCGGGTGCAAGCCCATAATGGGGCCCACATTTGCCGCCCATGAAGCCCTCATCTGGGCCCCACATGTCATTGCTGGCTGGGTTATTTGAGAAACAAAATAACATAAGACATTAAGTCTCAAGTCAAATCACTTTTTGCAGTGTTCACACCAGGGTAAAAATGTTTACATTGATAATGTTATATAATTTATATAATTTTCTATAATTAATATTAAATTGTAGTTGTAAATCATATTGCTGCTCTACATGCCAGGGGCATAACAGGCATTAAGGAAGTAAGTAAATCATATATAATGGTACATCACCAACTCTGTATTTTATATATCTTGAATCGGACTACGATACTCAAATGGAATCTCTGTTTCCACACCCCTGAGTCATAGCACACATTCACGCAGGTGTTAGGTAATTGAACAGAAACTCTTCTGTGTTGATTTTGCTCTGCAGTTCCAACACGTGCTCAACACAGCTCTCTATCATTAGCCCTGAGCAATGTAACGTGGATGATGACATGGATTTTCGCACCCAAAATCCACTTGACTTTCAAGGGTTTCTGGCAGGAGTGTAGCAATGATGCAAAATCTAATGTTGTTAGAGTTCTTTCAGAAACACAGACACAAAAATTAACAACCTCAAACTTTTGAATGAATAAACTAGCTATCTACTTATTATATTATATTATATTATATTATATTATATTATATTATATTATATTATATTATATTATATTATATTATATTATATTATATTATATTATATTATATTATATTAGTTTGGATTATATTAGTTTGGATTATATTAGTATGGATTGTATTAGTTTGGATTATATTAGTTTGAATTATATTAGATTGTATTAGATTAGATTAGATGATATTATACACAAAATGTAGTAATACTATCCACATCAGTATGGAAACCTACATGCAACCTAATGCAAGTAACTGTCTATTATACTTTGCATGTTTTCTTATATTCACATTCATATTTCTTTCCCTCTGTAACTGTAAAGTACTGAAACTACCCAGAAACACGAGTGTTCTTACACATTTTTAAAGGGTTCTGGTTTCTTTTGAATCTAACTGTATAATATAGACTTTTTCAAAACTTTTTATTGTATTTATTTATTTTTTGCTATAAATAAGCAAGCTGTTAGTCTGTGGGTTAGTGCTCGTGATGCTCAGCGCTGGCACTTATATAATAGGATGTGGCATACTTGGGCGAAAATTCAGTAGAAAAATATATTGGCTGCTGATGATAAAGAAAATGTTTCAAGCATATCAGTGTCAAGCAGAAAACAAGCTTTAACCTCCCTCAAAGTTGGATCATTCAAATTTCATGCCATATTATAACAATTTGGGTTCTGGAAGACTCACTGGTGTAACATTTAATCACATCAGCTCTATGATGCTGTTTTTGGGCTGAACTAAGAATGTGAAACTAACATACCCTTTGGTGCAGTTGGTAAAAATGTAACTGAGGGTCATGACAGCTGCGGGGCCATATGCTGATTCTTGAATATACAAATCATTCGAGAACAAGATATGATGATCTGGGGTTTTGTCGGTGCTTACCGTATGCTTGCTGAGTATGTGGTTTAATGCATAATCATGTGGGATATAAATCAGACAGAATCACCCTATTAAGTAGGGCTAGGGAGTATATGTCATGCACCAAAAGACATGGTTTAAACAGTAGAGATTTTAATATACTGTTTACACAGTAGCTAATATGTTTGCATGACAAAGGGCAGGACTGGCATGTTTTGGTTTATGTCCATCAGGTTGCAAATAAAAGTAGAACAATAAAATAAAACTAAATTAAATAATCCTATTAGAATTATTAATTTATTGTGTGATCTAAATATATTAAAATTATATATATTTATTTGTAGCATATGTATTATAGTGTTTTTTTGTTTTGTTTTTTTGCAGGAAGTAATATACTGTATATATCACTGTTATGCACACACACACTCACACTCTCATACAGTATATATATATATATAACTGTTATATACATTTCAAAATATGTATATCCACTTGTAGCATTTCAAATGACTGATTGTAGTTTTTAATGTTTACATTTTTTATTTCTTTTGGCAAAATCGTATAGAACCAGTATCAGCTATTTATTGTCCATAACATTTACTGCCCATAACATGAAACTAATTATTGGTTGATCATTGTTGATCATTAGTTATTGGTTTTAATATTGGTACATCCCTAAATGAAATTTAACAGAGAATTTTGCAAAGTTAGAATAGCTTAATAAAAAGGATTATCAACTTTTCAGATACTAAATTTAAAAACAGGTCGGCTAGTCTGGTAAGTAACATTTGTTTTTTTCTTATGCATTTTACAAAAGTGTAAATTTTCCAATTAAGATTTTAACACATTTTTTGGCCTACGCAACTCAGACTAGTGTAAAAAAAAAATTCAGTGTTTGGTTTTGAGGTTATTTTTCCATTTTGCCCGATTTTTTTAAATGCTTACATACATGATCTTGTGTTGATTTTTGCTATATTTACAGGCAGTTCACATCCCTGAATTGAAATAATAGCGAGGTATTTTTCAGCCAAGCCAACGATGTTGTTTTTTTTTTTTTCATCTTAGAGAGCAACCTGCCATGGGTAATTACAATAGTAAAACCTCCAAGCCGCTTTACCTGTGGGATGCTGTTCTCATAAAAAGCCAACTTTAATGCAATGTCATGGGGGCCTGAGTTCACTTATGAGCTGCCTGCTAGTTCTTTATTGGATCGATAGCCCACAACCCCTCCTGTGCTCCAGACGGGCTGCTGCACAAAGCCCTCTGTCCTGGGTAGGGAGCTCTGGGACCTGGCACCCCTGCATTTTGGAGCGTTTTCCGCATGTGGGAGGAAGAATATGATGGGTCTGTAAACAAACCGTCTCCTGCTCTCTTTCTCTCTGCATCTCTCTTCCTCTTCACAGACAAACAGCAAAGTCATTTGAGGATTCTCTCTGATCTTTTACATGACCCACAAGATGAGCCTTAAATCACCTAACAAAAGACCCATTACAAAAAAAAAAATATTCATCAAATGAAAATAAACCAAAAATAACCCCTTAAGACCGAACACTGAAATGTAATAGCAGTCTGACCTACACAGGCCAAAACAATCCGCTATTCTGAACACAAAAATGTACAACAACAAGTGTGATTTACCAGATTAGCTAGTCAACTTGTTCTTAAAAGCAGTATAGGTCCTGTTTTCTTTTAACATGGCTAATGACAGATGCCTTTGATTGGCATTAATAATAAATGATATGGTAAGCATATATGAAAAGTTGACAAGCCTAATTATTTTGCATTCCTAACTTTGCATGATTATATGTTAACTTACATTTAGTGATGTATCGTTATTAAAATTAATAACGCAGATACCTATAAGTCAATAATTATTTTTAAATTATGGACAATAACCAATGTATGTCCGATACTCAATCCCTACAAAATTACTTTGCCTAAATAAAACAAAAGTGTGAAAACTATAATCAAACATTTTGTGAATGAAAGCATCACAATGATGAGATTAAATTATAGATTACTTTGACTGTGACGCCAGCAAATATAATATAAATGCAAAAACAGGGAAAATATGCATACACTTTTAAATACCCGATCAATACATGATATGGTGATGATATATCACACAGCTCTAGTTGTATTTTATTTATTGCATTCCACTCTGTTCCTGCCGCTCTGCTGCAAAAGTAAAGATCTGCGATGCATTTTTAGGTCTTAACCTACCAGTTGAGAGGCACGACCTTAAATAAGATACGAAATTTCTAAAAGAATCCAAAAAGTATCCAGCTGTATCACTGTGGCAAGCAGGGCAATAGTTTTTGAGAGGTCAGGACTGCAAAGTCGAGTCACTGTTGACAGATTTGGTTATAAAATCTGAATCATGCTGGACTGGTCTCTGTACAGACAGCTGAGTAAGCTACTCTGGCATCAAAATCCATTTTTATCCTCAAGCCTAGGAGACTATTCGTTAAACTGACAGACAACTTCTTCACACCATAACAGCCAAAGCTGTCCTTCATAATGTATTCATCTGATTTAATAAGAAAATCCACACCTGACTGCTTAAAGACAGGGGGGGGGGGGTGGACTTAGAGGTAGAGAGATTTAAAAAGCTTTCTGAATGCAGAAATTAAGCTCAGAAATGTCACACGGCTATTTTCTATTATATTTGAGCTAGCTTTTCTTCCCTTATTCACGATATTGTTTGAAAAAAATTTGAATGAATGAATAAATATGTAAATAAATAAATACTATATATATATATATATATATATATATATATATATATATATAGTACATAGTGTTATTACAATTATATTAAAATAATTTCAATTATATTTATAATAAAATGTATTAAAAGAACTGTTGTTCCTCTCACTTTTCCTATATTGAAATCAGTGACTTATGAAGAATGTTCAAAATCGCTCACTTGATTTGGTTCCATTTCAATTAAAAGGTTGCCTGCAGTGAGCCAACTCACTAGGGTTTGTACAAGAGCTCTTGTGATTCCAGGCCTTGTGTGCTATTGTCTCTAGGTTAAAAGATTGGGGTTAATATACAATATAATTGAACTGTAATGATCTGTAGCATCCGAAAGGTCACAGTGGCCATTTGCCAATTGATTAAGAAGATCCGTGCTGAGTTGGAATCAGCCATGTCTGACAAATCAGAACTCATTTGTATGAAGGGCATTATGAGATAGAGAGAGAGAGAGAGAGAGAGAGAGAGAGAGAGATTTGTCACCTGCTCGCTCTCAGAGGCTGCTCCAGAAGTACTCTTTTTCATATCGCGCTAATTAGTTAATTCTGCAGATAACTGAATCCCATCCCTCCTTATGCCAGAAGCAGCCAAAGAGGTTCTTTCGAGACATTTCGAGGACTCTTTTATTAGAAGAGACTTTTCCTTCCGAAATACACTGAGGAGGAATTCACCAAGAATGAGTTGCTGATAGCGTTGTTTATTTGCATGTGCTTTAAGAAATATGCTTAAGGAATTATCAACAAAACATTCCCAGTCCAGGCACTGCAGTCCTGCATTTCATTTAGGATGCTAATATAATATTATAATGGCCTGGTTTCAGAGACAGGGCCTAGATCAGGGATAGGCAACTCCAGTCCTGGAGGGCCACTATCCTGCACAGTTTAACTTCAGCCCTCATAAAAACTCACCTGCCTGTATCTATCTAGTAATCCCGAAAACACTGATTGCCTTGTTCAGGTGTGTTTAATTAGGGTTGGAGCTAAACTCTGCAGGATAGTGGCCCTCCAGGACCGGAGTTGCTTATCCCTGGCCTAGATTAAGCCAGGATTAGGCCATAGTTCAATTAGGACATTTAAGTTACTTTTATAAACATTCCTTAAAAAAAAAAAACATTGCTGGCGTGATTCTTTAGACAAAACAAGGGGACTGACATATTTAAGATCAATTAGTGTTCTTTTAGTTGAAACAGCTCTGACCAATCCGAATATGTACTAAATAATTTCACATCAGGCACCAAACAGAAAGAAGTATGTTGTCAGACATAAAAAATAAATAAAAAAAAGATTAAATGCACTTATAATCAGTGCTGGACTGGGACAAAACATTGGCTCTGGCATTTTTTAGTCCAGGCGTCCCACCAACGTCGATATATATATATACTGCATACACACACACAAACACAAACACACACACACACACACACTATACCGTACCAGTTAAAATTGTTTGAATAATAAGAGTTTTAATGTTTTTTTTTTTAAGAATTCTCTTCTGCTCACCAAGCCTGCATTTATTTGATCCAAAATACAGCAAAAGCAGTAATATTGTGAAATATTTTTACTATTTAAAATAACTGTTTTCTATTTGAATATATTTTAAAATGTAATTCATTATTGCGATAAGCTGAGTTTTTAGCATCATTACTCCAGTAACACGATCCTTCAGAAATCATTCAAATATTATGATTTGCTGCTCAAAAAACATTAATTTTTGAATGGTATATAATATTACAAAAGCTTTTTATTTCAGACAAATGCTGATCTTTGGATCTTTCTTTTGGATCTTTCTTACTGTTCAAAAAGATTTTGACTGGTAGTTCACACTCATATCTTGTTTTGGATAAGAATAAAACATCAAGTCAGAAAATATAGTGTATGTGTCAGTCATCCGTGAGGGGCTGACGCGCTGTTTTGTCTTTATTTTGATTATTAAAGCTTTCATTTTGATTGTCCGCCGGTTCCCGCCTCCTTCTTCTAGATGAATATGGAGATTTTATAATTACAGTGTATTTTTTTTTTTTAATCTAGCTTTATTCGCATTGGCCCATGGAAACATCTACAGGTCCTTCTAAAAAAAAAATTAGCATATTGTGATAAAAGTTCATTATTTTCCATAATGTAATGATAAAAATTAAACTTTCATATAATTTAGATTCATTGCACACCAACTGAAATATTTCAGGTCTTTCGTTGTTTTAATGTTTGATTTTGGCATACAGCTCATGAAAACCCCAAATTCCTATCTCAGAAAATTAGCATATCATGAAAATGTTCTCTAAACGAGCTATTAACCTAATCATCTGAATCAACTAATTAACTCTAAACACCTGCAAAAGATTCCTGAGGCTTTTAAAAACTCCCAGCTTGGTTCATTACTCATGTCAGCTGCTGGTGTTGGTCCACTGTGTTTTATCAAGGGCAGGGTCAATGCAGCTAGCTATCAAGAGATTTTGGAGCACTTCATGCTTCCATCTACTGAAAAGCTTTATGGAGATGAAGATTTCGTTTTTCAGCACGACCTGGCACCTGCTCACAGTGCCAAAACCACTGGTAAATGGTTTACTGACCATGGTATTACTGTGCTCAATTGGCCTGCCAGCTCTCCTAACCTGAACCCCATAAAGAATCTGTGGGTTATTGTGAAGAGAAAGTTGAGAGACGCAAGACCCAACACTCTGGATGAGCTTAAGGCCGCTATCGAAGCATCCTGGGCCTCCATAACACCTCAGCAGTGCCACAGGCTGATTGCCTCCATGCCACGCCGCATTGAAGCACTCATTTCTGCAAAAGTATTCCCGACCAAGTATTGAGTGCATAACTGAACATAATTATTTGAAGGTTGACTTTTTTTGTATTAAAAACACTTTTCTTTTATTGGTCGGATGAAATATGCTAATTTTTTGAGATAGGAATTTGGGGTTTTCATGAGCTGTATGCCAAAATCATCAGTATTAAAACAATAAAAGACCTGAAATATTTCAGTTGGTGTGCAATGAATCTAAAATATATGAAAGTTTAATTTTTATAATTACATTATGGAAAATAATGAACTTTTATCACAATATGCTAATTTTTTGAGAAGGACCTGTATGAACACCCTTGATTTCACCAAAATATCACGGGGGACGAATATACGTAAAGTGTTTGTTTATGTATTCTACACTCATAGTGCACGCACACATTAGGGTAGGTTATATGCCTGTCTCCATTGCGAGTCCCTATCAAAAACTTTACCATTTCAACTACTCTCTTCTTTTCCTGCTGCCTAGCTCTTTGGACCGCATCACTCAACGCAAAGCCTGTTCTTGATAAAGCTGCTGTGAATACGAGGGAAAAGCTGACGGGGAAGAAGTTGGATCTTTATATAGGCGGAGCTAAATATTTAATCGCTTTGTCTATAATGCATTGTGATTAGATGTTTACACAGTCAATACAGGAGACAAACCAATAGGCCACTGGCAGCTCGCTGTCCCTATGTGATGGTCCTCGGCAAAAAAAAACACAAACATTCTGTCAGTCCCTTAATTGAGTCGGCCCATCGGGAAAATGACCAGTATGCTTGATTACCAATCCAGTCCTTCATAATACAATTGTTAAATAAATTCACCCTTGAGTAATTTTGTAGCATTATGTGGAAATAATTTTGCTGTCTAAAAAAGTAGAGATAGCTAAAGTATCCAATCGTGAGTGACCTTTCTTTTTCATTTCTCACCATTCAAACCTTATTTATCATGCAACCGTGCAGCTACAAATAAGATCTCGAGCAGAAATCTTCACCATGGTCTTGAGAAAATTATATGTGTAATCTTTTTAAACCATTCCTTAACAAAAACAAAACTACATTATCTTCCATGTTTTCTAAATATATTTTATGATCAAACTCACATCTCTATAAATGTCCACCCAAGGACCCCCACCCTCCCCAAAAGCGAAATCCCTGCCATCTCTTTTCCCTGTTTGTTTTTCTTCCGTCTGAATTGTTTAAGTAATTGAATTGGGTTTTGCTCACTGATGGTTTAAACAGTACACAAATTTTCATGTGTATAATTCACCCGCCTCACAAACATTGATTAATTGTCACCAGTGTACGTTTTGCTTTCATTTACTGAATCGCTTCTACCTCACCTCAATTACAAATCAGTCAAAATTAAATCAATAGAGATATATATGTGTGGCTGTGTTCAGTTTAATAGCTTTGTTAAATCAGACACTGTGCTCAGAAAGCTACCGAATGAAGTATTTCTTGCAACTATCTTTAGACCAGATGAGATCAGTGTTAATTCATTATTATTATTCTCTAATTACATCACAACAAACACATTGTTTTCTCATTCCTGAATCTCATCAGCAGCTCATAACTGATCGCTTAGAGGTTTTACAAGGTGCTTTCAACAACAAAGCACCTTTGCCAATGCAACAGCATTTGGTTGAGAAATACATTGTGCCTTGTTTCAAAATAAGTAATATAATCATGTACCATTGGGACTAGAGAGAATTATGTATTACTCCAATGTTATAACCCTATTTGGGAGTGTTTTAATAGTTTGTAGCATGACTGGGTTTCCAGCCACATACTTTTATGCAAATGCTAGAAGAACATGTGTTAAAACAAGTAATCACCCAACTCCACTCCATGGTTTCACTTATTGTAAAGTGGAAAGCTGTATGTTTGTAAGAAACAAATACAACACTAAGATGTTTTAATGTTAAAACATAGCTTCTGGCCAAAATACCAGTCCATAATCCATAATACTTTCTCCAGTAAAAAAAAAGTCTATCCTTGTTGTCCTCTTACATCAAAGTTGCAAACTATACAGATTTCTCTCCTGATTCAGATGAGATGATATTTTCATTAAAGAAAGCAGTATTATGGATAGTAGACTGTTTTTGTTTTTTAGCTGGAACCAGTGGTTTAAAGTAAAAAAAAAATGATTTGGATTCTCATTCTGATGGCACCCATTCACTGCAGAGGACCCATTGTGAGCAAGTGCACTGTAAAAAATAAGTGTAATTTTAACTGAAAAATTTTGTAAAAACGCTACGGAAAAAAACTGATAATAGGTTAACAGTAAGTTCCCGTACTATATACAGGGAAAACCTGTAAAAGATCTAACAAAGCATTTAATGTAAATTTACAGTAAAATTCTGTTAATTATACAGCTTTTAGAAGTAAAAAAAGAACAAATCAATGTATAATTTACAGTCTAAAACTGTAAACTGATATTCCCAGAATTCCCTGCGTGACACTCCACGTTTGAAAGTATTTTGTTTAAATAATCATGTTTTTAAATAGTTCTTGTTATCAGTTATGTACATTTGAGCTTTATGTTACATCTTCTGTTGCTTAATGAAAGTTTTTTGCATTATTTAAGTATCACGTGTGTTACCATGATGGTGTTTTGTGTTTCCATAAATGTGCACCTTCTATATGTTAATATATACTTCTGCTTGTGGTGAAGCTACTTGTGATGAGCTTTGATACTTCATGTGGCTTTCTCTTATACAGTACCATCTTTATTATTATGGTGGTTGTCAGTATTTTCAAGGTACAAAACAGATTTAATTTTGTGTGTTGTTGAATTTACTGGTTTATATTCACATTTTCTTGTTTGTAAATTACAGCATTATATTGTAAAATTAACAGTTTTTGACGTAAATGTGTTTACAGTTTTCTGTATTTTTACAAAATTATTCTGGCAACCACAGCTGCCAAAAAGTTTTTGTAAAAACAACAAGAAATTTTTTACAGTGTGATGTAATGCTAAATTTCTCCAAACCTGTTCTAATGAAGAAACACCAGTTCACTGTGGCTTGGAACAATTGGCTTGGTCACTTGAGATATGTTTGTTAATGGAACATACTGTATAATTTAGGTGTTGTAGACCTTATACTGTATGGATGAATGTCTTTTATCACAGCCTGCTGTAACTGCAGTAAGGTCTCTGAGATTGCATACCTCTGAATCCTTTCTCTACCAGTCATGAACAACTGCAAGGTTTGTTATATAACTTAGATTAAGTTATCCTTCGCTCTTGTCAGTGCCAGACGTAATCACAGGCGACACAAGGGCAGCAATGTTCGGCACAGAGTGCTGACCCTGAAACACAGCTGTCACACACTTTTCTCTCATTCAAACATTCTGTGAAAACACAAAATAAGATGCAAAATATCAGGGACAGTAAGGACATTTATAATGTTACAAAAGATTTATATTTCAAAGACTGTTTTCTATTCATCAAAGAATCCTGAAAAAAAATGTATCATGGTATGATACATTCTTCTTTTTCTTCTTCTTCTTCTTCTGCTTTATGGCAGATTGCAGACTTATAAGTGCATTACTGCCACCTATCTCACGTCAGTAAAATAATCTGTACTTATTTCTTTTGGACAGATGAGATATCTACACACATTTCCCATTCATTCTGGCTGATTTGTTTGTACAGCCGTTCACAAAGACTGCAGTACTTCTGTTTAAATGAGCTGCTACTGTGTTGCACACCAGTCCATTATTAACATTGATTTCAGATTTACCGCCTCTAAATGTCAAATAAAAAACTATTATAATTTTACATCCTAGTTACACAACCCCCTTCCTGTCTAAATGGGTGTTTTTTGGCAACAGTAAGCTTCAGGTTGCTTCAATCACAATTGCAGGTCCTGGATAAAGAGGCAATATCCACTGCATTCAAATTTTTGAAGTAGGGGATCCTAGCTGCCATTAACATCTGGCTCAGTGGGAAAGCCTCCTTTCCCTTAACACAGCTCTGTAATGAACTTTTCAACTGTATTCCACATTGTAGTCAAGACTGCACTCTTATTCATAAGGTGGCAGAGCTTGGCAGAGAAACAATCAGTGTGGAAAATGACACAAGCATTCCTAAATGGTGTAGAAATTGGATATGGGATGAAATGAAAAATAAATGTGAATGCTTTTCCCCCAAATTACTGAATACTTGGGTGAAAAAAAATAAAATAAAAAAATAAAAACACAATGGCCATTTTTTGAGTTACAAAGCGAATTGCTGTGTATTGTTCTAGATCCTTTACATACCCATTGTTTTTCTATATATAAAGTTATTTGAGCTTTATTATATGCACATTCAATGAGTTTTTGAAACATTTACCTAACAATTCTCAAAACTCAAGAGAATCGCTGCGACTGAGTCAGTTCTTTTCAGTGAATCAGTTGATCCGGTTTATTAACTCACTGATCATCCATGTAAAACAACTTTAAATTTAGTGTATTTGACAAATAAAGTTATCATATGACTTTGTAACATTCTGAATATATGGAACAATTGTACAAACTATTTCTGCCATGCAGATTAATAATGAAATTAGTGAGTCAGTGATGACAGAACATTCATTATTATCATGAACTAACCCTTTAGCACGTCTGTTTTACATTTATACTACCAGTGATAATTAGGATTATGTATGTGCTTATCAACCCATCATTATCCAGCTGTGGTCTTGGACTCCATTAAATATGGCATCCTATCATCACACTTCATCTGTTTGCTTAGACCAAAATTCCACTTAATAATCTATTTTCACTGCTTTGATGCCAGTGGAGGTGAGAGCTTCTAGCAGGATGGTCCAGAAATATTCCAATCAACAACTCGAAAACATGTATTTAAATATCACACTGAATTTATTAAAAATTGTTTGTGTGAATGCGGCACTTTCAGCTATTAATAAATAAATAAAAATACAAGTATCTTATCAATGAACTCGGCATAGCACTTACATCCTGTAGGTCAAAGGTCAACTCCATTGAAAATTCCAATGAGCATTGCCTCATCTGGCAGTTCTGTGTCGGTACCAAAAGACTCTTGTAGCCTTGGCCAGTCTATGTTCTCTGCTTATGAATTCAGTGCATTTATAATTTAGCGAGGTCACTAGGGCAAGGATGGGCTATGCTTGCTAAGGACATCAAACATCCTTCAGTGTGTCTCTCTGTGTGTCTCTTTGAAAGGTCTATGCATTTATTAACAAGCCATCAGATTTGCTGTGCAATCAGGCATCAGTTTGTATTGAAGTGCCTGGGAATTTAAATGAAGAGGTGGGACATCTGTTGAACTGTTAAAGGGATAGTTCACCCAAACATGAAATCCTGTCATCATTTACTCACACTCATGCCATTCGAAACCTGTGTTACTTTTCTGTAGAGCACAGAGGAAGTTATTTATTGTAAAATCTAAGCTGCACTTTTCCATACAATGAAAATTAATGGTGACCTCAGCTGTAAAAATGCTCAAATTTAAAGGTGCCATGCTCATATATCTGCGTATTGAAAGTTTGAGAGACTGTACATCCACTCCCCCACCTACAATCTTAAATTGTACAATGCGGGTACAAGACTCGAATACACAACCTTTGGATTACAAGACTGCCTCTCTAACCATTATGCCATGACTTCAACTCTATTTTGAAAAAAAATAAATGTAATAATCAGGCTTAATTCTGTAATGAAATACTGCCAATAATAGTAATAAGATTTATCAACCAGAAATTGACAATACCATGTAAACAGAAATTGCCGCATGAGCTCAGTAGAAAGCATTCCCATTAAGCATTCTGAAGTATATTTGTATTTGAATATTCTAAAATAATTATCTATTGTTATACTTGTATATTCAATGGCAACTAAAATATATTTTTAAATAATTTATTTTCAATGTTTTATGGGATGAGTTGAGATATATTTATTGATTTAGAGTATATTTGCTATATATATATATATATATATATATATATATATATATATATATATATATATATATATATATATATATATATACAGTATATATATATATATATATATACAGTATATATATATATATATATATATATATATATATATATATATATATATATATATATATATATATATATATATATATATATATACAGGTGCTGGTCATATAATTAGAATATAATCAAAAAGTTGATTTATTTCACTCATTCCGTTCAAAAAGTGAAACTTGTATATTATATCCATTCATTACACACAGACTGATATATTCCAAATGTTTATTTCTTTTAATTTTGATGATTATAACTGACAACTAAGGGAAGTGCCAAATTCAGTATCTCAGAAAATTGGTTCATTTTATTTATTAGTATTAGTTTCTTTTTTTTTTTTTTTTTTTTTTTAAGTTTCACTTTTTGAATGGAATTAGTGAAATAAATAACATTTTTGATGATATTTTAATTATATGACCAGCACCTGTATGTGTGTGTGTGTGTGTGTGTGTGTGTAAACAATAAGCCTCAACAAATTAAATAACTAATATATATATTTGTCGATATAAAAAAAAATAATGAACAGATTTAATATTACAAGATTATTTTAGCAGTGACCTTTGGTAGATTCAGACTTTTAATTAACAACAACTTGTGAAAGGTATTTTTGGTCATCAAGCTACAACACTGTATGCTTTTGTACTGCACCCCTCAGCAAATATTGATGTCAGCTGTGACTTTGGAAATCTTTGACTTTGTCAAAAAAGTGAAAACTGACATTTTTAAGAAATGTTGCTTCTCTTCTCAGAAATGTAATATGACCCTCTGATAGTGTTCATGTAAGTTGGATTCAACTCAGGAGAAAGCCATTCTGTGTTGACTCAAAAGCGCCTGTCAGAGCTGACCGGATGTGTTGCTTTAACAGACAGCAAGAACGAGTGTGGAATAAAAGTGAGTTCATCCTTGAAAGCCAGAGGCTACAATTACGTGCTGGGAGAGCCCCACTCAAAAAGCCCCAAAGGAAAGCAAGCGGATGTCATGTAGAACTCCGAGTCTGGCGGAGATGAAACAGGCCAAATACCTAGTCAGTAGAATTAAGAGGTCAGAGTTATCAAAGCAGTGGAGTATGTGGCTGGGAGCAGTTTGTGAAGACCCAGTGAAGGACTTGTTTGCATCAAAGCTTGTTTACCTTTATCAGCATGAGACATGTCCCCTGAATGCTCACTTGCACTTGTTCAAACAGCATGTCCCCTTAAGGCCAAGGAAAGGAACATATAGGATAAAGCTTTAAAGCAAAAGATGCACTTGTTGAAACAGCAATACCTACATGAACACACAGAAATAGTTTATAATAGCTACATTTTACATGAGCTTACCTGTGCAAACATTATTGCCAGGGTATTGTTATGTGGTCACCATACTGATTTGAGTGTTTTTAGGCAGCTGCTATTCGCTTGCTAATGTGTTCTGAGTTGCTAGGTTGTTGCTATGCGAATGCTTAAGTGTTCCAAGTCTTCAGCACGTAGCTATGCAGTTACTGTGGCGTTGTTTGTGAATACTAAAGTATTTACGGTAGCACATTGCTATATTGTTTAACGTGTTGCTGTGCAAATACATACAGCATTGGCTGTATGTCATGTCACTTTCAATTTCACTTTCATACTAAGTGCATTGGAATGGAAAAATGTGTTTTGTGTGAATGGTCACTTACTGTGTAGCTGCTAGGTTGTTATGGGTGGTTTCCAGGGTGTCGCTGTGAAAACACTTAAGTGGTCTAAGCATTAAGCATGTTGCTATTCAGTTGTCAGGGTGTTGCTATACAGTTCCTAAGCTGTTCAGATGGATTTTTAGCCCATTCCTATGCAGTTTTTTTAAGCGTGATCTGATTGATTGCTTACTGGCCCAAGTGTAAAGAGCCTAGCCTTCAAGAAAAACCCTCCTTCCATCCAAGTTTTTTACTGTTTATCATCAAATTTCTAAGTAAGCCTCTCCTTAGAGTCACAGAGTTTGGTACTGGGCTTGGGTGCATCAAACACCTTAAGCAAGAGCTACTAATTATTAACAAGAACAATGCAAGTTTAAAAATAACCAATTAAAACCATTGTGCTTAGCATTACTTAGCAGGAGTGCAACACTATGTCCTGAGCCAGACATTACAATTCAAATACAGACTCTAAAATGGATTACAGTCTGAACCCATTATTCATTCACTCTCATAACCACGGTATAATAGATGGTACATATATTATACAGCATTGTACCTAATATTCTTCTGTCTGTGATCTTTCCTTCTGCTTATCCTATGAGTCAGGCAATGTAAACAGTGGCAGAGAGGAAGATAAAAAACAAGAAGCTGTCAGATGAACAATACAGAAATGATAACAGGTTTCAGCTTGTGTTTGGATAAAGGAGCACTAAAGTGACAAGGTACAGTGTGTTGATTCAGGCAGGCATCTGAAAAAAAAAATATGTGTGTGTGTGTGTGTGTCAGAAAGAGCTTTTGATTGGTTTATAAAGTAAAACCTTTACTCAGCTTTGAAATACTTGAGGTTTGTTGAAGCTCCTTTGGGATTTGATTAATTTGACATAAATATATGTCCTGCTAGGGTGTAGGGTGTAGGGTGTAGGGTGTAGGTTGTAGGGTGTAGGGTGTAGTCAGACTTTTCAACTTATTCTGGACAAAATCCTGCACTTACACAGAATGGGTCACATTCAATGACCAACCACAAACAAACAAAAACATAATCATAATAATTTCACAGCAGTGTCATCTGCAAAACAAAAAATAAATCAGAATTGCCATCCGTCTAAAAGTAATAAGTAAAAATGATCTAACATACATAAAGAAAAAAAAAGCAGAATGTCATTCTGCTTGGGAATATATGACAAATGCTTCTATCCAAAACGATTTACATTCAAAACGCATACATACACATATGAAACTATCTCTCCGTCTATACTGTATATGCATCTTTCAATGTATCTATATTTATCTATATCTATTGCATCAAAATTTATGCATCCGTCTCTATCGCTCTCTATAAAAAGAGAGAAATCCACATGCCTCTTTCAGTTCAAACAGACAGACAGACATAGATAGATAGATAGATAGATAGATAGATAGATAGATAGATAGATAGATAGATAGATAGATAGATAGATAGATAGATAGATAGATAGATAGATAGATAGATAGATAGATAGATAGTAGAGGCTGTTTATTCGTTCCTGAGATTTTGGAGCTGTGATTATCTGTTCTGCTCCTTTAATGAGCGAATGAAAGCTCAGATCGATACATTACCTCAAGCTACTCTGACACCATGTGCTGCACGGCTTCCAAAAGACCAGTCCTGAGCTAGTGTTGACAGACAGCTCGTAACTCCTGGATCTCTGAGGAAGAAACCTTCTTCAACAGAGATACAGAGAAATATGGGAGACACATCTTGTTTTGGGCTTTCCTTGGGTCCTCTCGATTGAGACCTCAACAGGGATAAAGAGTTTTCAGAAATCAAACAACTTCTACATGATCAAACAGCTTTTAATGAGAAAAATAATCCTGATTAATTGTTTTATAAAGGTATTGAGCTCAAAAAATAAGACCCATTAAAACACCTCTCCCTCAACAGCAGTTCTCTCGTAACCAATCATGATAAAGTAAAGCAGTGCAATGTGAGAGATACAATGTCACAGTTCTACTCTATTATCAGCAACAATAGCCCTGGAAACTACAAGCAACTTTTCTCGATTATAAATCCCATCCTTAAACCGTTAGCACACTCTCACATAGAAGCTCCAGAAGAGAGTCCCTTCATCGTTAAAGGTGCAGTAGGGAACTTTTGTAAAAAAAATATATTTTTAACATATTTATTAAACCTGTCATTATGTCCTGACAGTAGAATATGAGACAGATAATCTGTGAAAAAAATCAAGCTCCTCTGGCTCCTCCCAGTGGTCCTATTGCGATTTGCAGTTACAGACCGCTCCCGGTAAGAAATCAACCAATCAGAGCTGCTGTCCGTAACTTTGTTTGTGTTCACAATGTAGAAAAATGTATATAATAAGCGAGTACACCATGAATCCATTTTCCAAACCGTGTTTTTAGCTTGTCCTGAATCACTAGGGTGCACTTATAATAAGTGTTTATATTCGGACTATTTTAGATTGCTTCGGGGGTACCGCGACGGAGTAACCCAGTACCTTTGTGATTCTTCATAGGCATAAACAGAGAGAAGTAGTTCCGGCTACGATGTTCTTCCGCAAGACGCAAGCAGTTCTGTTTATTAACCGCTAGAGTGTCAAAAGTTCCCTACCGCAGCTTTAAGGTTATCAATCACTCCCTCCCGGCTGGCCATCTACACTGAAAACTGCTGCCATCAGACCGCATCAGACCACATCTCAAAAAAACCTACAGGCCCATCACAAACCTTCCATTTCTTTAAAGTGTGGGAAAAAGTAGTTGCTGCACAGGTTCATGTCCATTTAAAACGTAACAACCTGTTTGAGAAATTCCAGTTTGGTTCTTGCCCTGATCACAGCATGGAAACAGCTCTGGTCAGGGTCACAAATGACTTGCTGATGGCAGCAGATGCTCGTTCCCCATCTCTTCTTGTCCTCCTGGACTTGACTTCAGCGTTCTACACTGTGGATCATAAAATTCTTCTTTATCATCTACATTACACCATTAGTCTCTCTGACTCTGTCTACAACAGCTTTTCATCCTACCATACCGGGAGAACTAGGTATGTCACATTGGGAGAGGCTCATTCATTAACACACAATGTCACTGTAACACTATAGAAACGTTTGTAAGTACGGGAAGAAGGAGGCAGGAACCGGCAAACATTAAAATCAAACTTTAATTACAAAATAAAAACAAAACAGCGCGACAGCCCCTCATGGACGACTGCTGCGCACAAACAAAACCAAAACCCAAAATGAAATCCAGCCCTGGTCCCCTTTTGTCCTTCACTGTCATTACTCCTTCTTTTTTTCCTTCCGGAGCTTCTCCGTGGGACTCGAAGTGGCGCAAGTGTCGCTCATATCAAATTACTCCACTCGACCCCTGTTCCCACGGCTCTCTGCCCCGCCCCACTCATCACAGTCACCTCTAGGCTGTGTCCCTCAAGGCTCACCTCTCGGACACACCCTGTTTATTCTCTACATGCTCTCCCTTGGTCGTGTCATCAGCCAGCATGGAATATCATTTCATTGCTATGCTGATGACACTCAACTTTATCTCAGGATCAACTCATCCACTTCTGTTGCCCTGTCATATCCAACTTGAACACCTGCCTGGAGGAGATAAAAGGCAAAACTTTCTGCAGTTAAACATCTTAAAGACTGAAGCCATTTTAGTAGGCATCCCACATCAGGTACAGACATCTGTCATTACCGCCATTACCATTTCTGGCCAGAATATTACACTTTTAACATCAATTACCAACCTGGGTGTTAGAATGGACTCTCATCTCACCTTTGAGGCTCACATTAAACATCTGTACATGACTTCCTTCTTCCGTTTTAGAAATATTGCCAGACTCATGCTTACTATTGCAGATGCGGAAAAGCTTATCCATGCTTTTGTTTCTTCTTGGCTGGGCTACTGTAATGCATCGGGATCCCTGGCAAAAGCCTCCAGAAGCTGCGGTACATTCACAACAGTGCTGCTAGGATCCTGATGAGGTTATGCAAATATGACCATATCACTCTTATTCTCAAATCACTTCGCTGGCTTTCTGTCTCATTCAGGACTGTATATAAGGTCTTCCTCCTTACCCGTCTGTGCATCCATGATGACGCCCCACCCTACCTCAAAGAACTCCTCACCCTACAAACCTCTACTTGTATCCTCCATTCTGCTTCAGCATAGTTCAGTAAACAGGAATCCCCCAGAAACAAGCTCTGTACTGTTGGAGATCAGGCTTTCTGCTGAGCTGCTCCGGGCCTGTGGAATGCTCTCCCTGACCATCTGAGGACTCGGCAGACTGTGGATGCTTTTAAATACAGCCTTAAAGCAAATCTTTTCAACAAAGCTTTAATTGATTTTTAACATTTCTTTGGTCTTTTTGGTTTTAATTTGTAGCACTTTTGGATCCTGTTTGAACATAAAGTGTGTTATAAATTAAATTAAATTAAATTAAATTAAATTAAATTAAATTAAATTAAATTAAATTAAATTAATTATTATTATTATTAGAATGCAAAATCCTGTAAAGAATACTGTATGTTCGATATTTCATATTTGCATTAAATTAACTGTTAATAATAGCCTATATTACTGGATTACTTTCAGTCATTCTGGATTTTAATTGCTTATAATTTTTTAGTTGACATCTAAAACTGAATTTAAACATGTGGCTAAGAAATATTTAGCATTTTCTTATTTTATATTGTTCCACGTAGGATGTAGGAAGCTGTAGGATATATTCAAGACAAGTTTTTCTGCAAAAAACTGAAGTATGAAATATTCAAGTGAATTTATTTTACATTTACACCATGCTGACCACTTTATTTGCTTTTAATAATGAGAATGCTATTTGTGTGTATATGTATATATACATATACACACCGGTGTTTCCTGGAGCTTGACAACAACCACGAACCATTTAGTTTATCAGATTATTACAAGATAAGGCATACAAAAACAGAATAAAGTAATGGGCACGGTTTGAAATCAAACCCACAGTCAGTATTCAAAATGCATGACAGAGCTTCAAGCAAGCAATCTGGTAAAGAGAGACAAATCCATTCACTGCTTAATTAATTAACATGTTAAATACGGTGATTTAAATTCCACTTACATTCATTCCTGCTTTTATGCGGTCTAGAAAAAAAAAAACATTAAGTGGACCTTTAAATATAATTTTTAATTGCAGTAATATTGGCATGCCATAATGATAGTTACTCTATTGAAGTACTAGGCCTAATGGCGGTAGAGGAAGTGCTACACTTGTTTACTGACCTCAAAACATTCAAATTATCACACTAATGAGCAAAGCCTGCTTTCAATTTATGCATCTATTAGAATTATATTACTTGATCTCAGAATGCTTTTGTGAATAAAACACGCAGATACACCTAAAAGCCACAATGAAATGTAGCTTGCAACCAATTTTCAATTTAATAATATGATAACACTGATAAATTACAGAGACAACCGTTTTATTTAATTTAGAATAATGTGCACTGATGAATGGTTGACAATAAGACCAATATTTAAGTAAGCAAATAGAATCAGTTTTGATTTGCGGATCAACTTTAAATTAAAACATGCGGGGTAAGAGGTCTGAATATTGCACACTGAAAGAGCTAATTAATTGTTTATGTAGATTATTTGGTTTTAACCCTTTTGGTTTTGGCCAAAAGAATTATGCAAAGCATGTAACAACACAATCAACAACTTAATATATGCACATTAAAACACTGTTCTAGAATAACTGCTGCAATGGTCAACAGTTTTTTGTGTGTGTGTTTGTGTGTAAAGCAAATTTGCACTGAAATAATGCATGTAAATGTGGCACAATTGTTAAGTGAATACTACAATCTCTCTGTAGTCACTTGAGGTTCACTTTCAGAAAAGAGAGATGCTGTGGTTGACACACCGAGTTTGTGGAGTACAATTCTCTAAAATCTGGAAGGTTGATACGTCTTGTTGCACTGCATCATCCACTCTATTCTTGAAGCTTAACACTAGACATATGAAAACGTTAGATTTTTTAAATAAAATACAGCTATTTGACTGGGAGATGTCTGCCTATGTGCCTCATGACATTGGCAGGCCTGTTATGTTGTATCTGTGCCAAGGTCTGGATAGACAATAAACTAAAAAAAAAAGATAAGTACATTTTCTGATGCCACGCTGACTGAAAAAGCCCAAACAAATCTCTGCTTGGCAGAAGCAGCCTCCATATGTTTGAATAAACCATCAGAGAAGTGTTTTGTATGACTGGGGTCAGACAGAAAGAATCACGGTATACAAACTGTTCAAACGATGCCAACAAGTATTGTTGTTTTAAAGTATTCCAAGATACATGATGCTACATCAAACACATCAGAAGTGAACAGAAAGATCTCTCTCAAAATCTGTGCCAAGGCCAATCTCCCCCAAAGAGACATGAAAATGGATGAGAAAAAGAGCAATACGGTTCTCACACAGTATACAATATTACATACATGCACACACATATACAGACATACTGTACATAGAAAGCATATTAAATGAAAAGGAAAAGTAAAGTATCTACTGTAATGTTCCAGATAAAATAAAATGTTAAATTATGGGAGAAATAATGTTCCATCATCGTCCATCATAACAGTAAATGAAAAAATGAGACAGCATACTTATTGTGAACTGTACTATTAAAATATTTAAAATAATTAAAAGCTTAATAATGTCAAATGGGTAAAATCTAGTGGTTTGAAGGAAAGTTGAATGGTAAATATTTAAACTTTACGTTTTTTAATTAAAATTTCATGGATGAAACCATGCCTTGATTGAACTTGTTTATTTAAAAAGTCATGTCAATTATAGTGACACTTTCTTTCTGTTGATACGGACGTAACAATCATTGATTTATTTCAATTCATTTCAGAAAAGCTGCATTTAGTTGCAACCAGTACACAAATCTACAAGAATGGGTTAAAAAAATATGATAGCTGACAGACTAATCACAAAGTAAACAAGTCACCCACTCAAGTATCACCAATTTCAAAATGAACTTGTAAGAAACAAGCTGTTTTTTAATAACCTCTCAGCAAAGGTGAATTAAAGCTGCGCCTCAAACCTGCGATGTCACGACATCCTCAGTGCTTTCTCAGGATCTGACGACTAATAGTCTTTAAAAGTGAATAATAATCTGTTAGTAGAAACAAATTAATCTACAAAAGCTATATTGTTATAATTATTTTTTCAATAATTAAAAAATGTTTAGTAATGCTCCATAGGCTGTTCACAAGACACATCAAATGTAAATATCAGCATTTATTCATATTCATGTTAATCTGTAAAGGGAACTCAATAAACAAGCTGACCACATGAAAATCTTTTCACACGTTATACTTGCTGATTTGCAGAGATTATCATATCAAGATGCCAGTCTTTCATGCCCTATTCAGTCGCCTGAAGACGTCTTGGTAAACTATTTCTTTTTCCGGCAACAGATTGTATGACTAACTCGTTTTTGTAATTCTGGCAGCGCAAGTGAAGCATGTCTTTTTCAATTACATTTGCAGGCTGGGAAATTACAAGCGCCGGTTCTAATCAATGCCAAATACTGTCCATTTAAAAACGTCCTGTTCTTCTAATCGCCTACTACTTTGCCACCTTCAAAATTAATAAGATTTTATTTCAAGTGCAAAAGATGAGTGCCTGCGGTTTAAGACCAAGCACAAGCTACAAACACATTCTAGTTATTTATTTATTTTATTTTACATAATTATGGCACGCATATACAGTATAACAGATACAGTGGTCCAAATGACTGAGACCACGACCGCAATGCTTCCATTTGAATTCAAAATAACATTCATTATAAATTAAATCATATTATAATATATAAATATCAAACTTAAAATATATCAATATATTTTTATATATTTTAATATATATTTTACATTATCTCAGAGTTACTAATTACATTACATAATTAGCCTATCTTGACTATTTTTCAGTAGAGTATTCATTTTCTCCAAAGTTCATCTCACAAAAGAGTAAGCGATGTTCTCCAGACATCTTTCTTGGAAGTAATTAAAAGTAGATTTAGACACGCATTTGTTTCTTGAACAGAAATTTTCAATAACAAAGCCTAGTGCCTCACTTGCCAAACTAAATAGGTACGACAGCACATGCTTGTTATGCTCATGCATACATAATATACCTAATAAAAGACTGATTTAAAATGCAGATGAAGCCTGAAAAAATCACAGTTTATTTCACAGTGTCTTGCTTGTCATTTTCTCAACGCAGCACTGCAGGCAAAATTTAACCGTGGCTCTCGGTTAGAAAGATACGCTGAGTAATTGCCCTGCTCCTTTCCTAATTTATGTGACTTTTTAAATCAGTTATCAGGTAATTATAATACGTCCTTATCAGCTAAATGGATTTCTAGCCCATTAGTGCTCCAACAACTGCATGTATCTTAAGTGTGTCTTGGAAAAGACCATTTATAAAATCACAACAGCTGGTGAAATGAGTCTGGCTGCCTCATAAAGCCATTTTCCATTAAAAACATCTTTCCATTCATATTCCACAGAAGGAAGCAAAAGCAAATGAGCACACGCACATGTTTATCTAAGACGTAATCTAATTGAGGGCATACCATAAACTTCTCTTGTTTTTGTAGAAGGATAATTCATTATTGCAGACTAACTCAAACTCAGCACCTAAGAAAAAGTTTATCATAATCACCAAAGTTCTTCCAACTGATTTTGCTCCAAGACACAGATGATGATCCAACATTCTTTCCAACTATATAAAAAAAAAATAATAATAATAATAATAATAAATTATTTTAAATGTAATTTTTGCATTCACATTTCTTCCCAAAGCAAAATAAAGAAAAACATATGATAGCGTTTTCAAGAACAAAAGAGTGGAAAAAATATAGAGAGATTAATTACATTGGTCAGCCGTTAGTTAGCAGAACTAACTAGGTTTTTGTAATTAAAAAAAAGGAATTAAAAAAATATATTTTTTCCTGCATATACAAAAAAAATTTATATATACATATACACATATATATACATATATAACTATATAACTATATTAACTAATAAGTTAGATTGATGATGTTAATAATTGTGGAGACATATCATCACAGTCTAGAGCCCGCTGTTATAAAATTATTGTAAAATTAACTTAAATGAATGCAAAAGATAATCAAATTGTAAAAACAGGGGTAAATGAACATGCACAATTAAACATGCAATATAAGCTAACAATAAAAAAAATAGCTGTTTATGAAGTAATATTTAAGGTGGAAAAAAACAAGCCAGGTTTTAGAAGGTTTTACTTTTGTTTGGATATTTGGTCTTTTCAATATAAAAATCAACAATCAACACAAAACTGTTCAGATATTTAGTTCAACCTCTTAAACTCAGTGACTGTAAAAATAAAAAATAAAAAAATAAATAAATGAATCACTTTACCTCAATACAGAAGGACAGACAGAGAACATAGCACACATAGATGTATTTACCACATGCTTCATTTGTCATACTCTCTCCTTAAAGCTTTCCAAACAAATATTAACACTGAGCCAACAACAACTGAGAGATCACTGCTCTCTGTTCCAAAACCTAGTGAGCGTTTCAGTGTCTGTTCCCGAAGGTATAGGCATCTTAATTATGCCTCCTAAGATACCTCATTTTGGCAAATGTCCTTGGCAGAGAAGACAATCCTTCCCTCAACTTCAATACTTTTAGTATTGAATAAAAAGTTGAATGAAACAGAGTTGGAATGAACCCAGAACATCCTAAACTTAACCTTTTACTGCACTTAATGTAAATGAAGTTGCTCCTGTCTTAACAACTGTGGTGTGTTAATGAAGTTCTGTGACACCTCATTTTCTGAGATTCTCGGTTCTCGGTGTCCCACACCCATGCATTCTACAATTGATGAGTCACCATTTGCTCAGGATGTGATCATCCCAAATGCTGCAGAAACAACGTAGCTGTTGACCTTCTTCTCCTCAATATTAAAGCCATTTTGGGATATAAGAGTGGAATCAATCAAGAGACAAGTAGCATTTTTAGAGCTGCTGCTAATTCTAATGTTTGGTTGCTTAGGGAGCTGCCTACAGTTTGTAGGCAATGAGGCAGCTCACTAGATTTCTGAACGGAGCTTTTGTGTATGTTTATTTTATTGCTTTTTTAATGGTTTACTCATTCAGCAAATCGTTCCTAATTTGTTAATATCCAGCAGTGGTTTTGTTTTAATACAGTCGAGCGCAACATCAACACTTAACTGGCAGGGGACGCCGGGGCCTGGGAGTCGAGTAAATTACCACTATATGAGATATATAAAAAAACTGCATTACAAAAGATCGAGGCATACCAAAGGGACCAATAAATGGTCTTGATCTCAGCTGCCGCATGCAATGAATTGTAAGGATTTCTTCAGAGATGCCGCCTCCGGCCGTCTGGAGGAGGAATTTTTTGGCAGCACACACGTGACATGCTTCAACGTGGACCCACAAAGCAATCCCTAAAATATATACATATTTTTTAACCACTTCTTCTAGAATGCTGTCAAATGAAGTTTATATAATGACTTCTCTGCATTATAGGGTAATAGTGGCCAAGGCCAACAGCATCTAATTGTTTTTACATGTACATCAGTTTCACAGTAATCAGTAACAAACACAATTTTCCCCCTCAGTTTAGTTCAATACTTTATACTGTTAAGTGACTGTATAAGTGTAAAGGTTTGAAATAATTAAGAATTTTAAATGTTTCTGTCTCTTATGCTTATCAAGTATGGATTTATTTAATCCAAAATCCAGTAAAAAACAGTAATATTATTAAATAGTATTACAACTTAAAAGAATCGCTTTCTATTTGAAAATATTTTAAATCGTAACTAATTCCTGTGATATCAAAGCTTAATTTTTAGCAGCTAATACAGTGTCATATGATTCTTAATAAATCATTCTAATAATGCTTGGATTTCTTTAAAAGCTTTAAAAAAAAGTTATTTTAAATATTTGACTGGTGCTGTAAGCAGAACACACAGTCACATCTTGACATGATTTGTTTCTTCATTTTAACATTTTGTGTCTGTATTATATTATTAGGTTTTACCAACTAACTAACCAGTGGATCAAAACTGCACTCTTTACCGTGCATGATGGTAATGCAACATAACACAAAAAAAAGGTTTAAATTCCACCATGATTGGACATTAAAAACAATTCCTGAAAAGCATGCTGGGAATAACAAACCCCCCTGGCCAGTTAATGCCAACAAAAATGACTCAGATATTTTGAACACAAATGGATTAAGTTAATCACATTTACAAATGTAAGTATTGAAAACACTGAAATTAGGTTGTCTAAAAGTTAACGAATTGCATTGCACTGGCTCATTTTACTCAGATTGAACAAGGAACCGAAATATTTGTTTTTCAGTGCATACACTCACATTAGCTACTTTGTGCCATGAAAACAAAAATGAATTTTGGATTATTGTAAAGGCCACACATGGGGGGAAAGAATAAATGTGGGAAAAGCTTGAGGCCAGGTTTATCCTTATTGTCTTTCTTCAAGCCCGACTCCTCAGATACCACTATACCCTTGTGCACTATTCTGTAAATGGCCACAATAACAGTAGGCAGCTTTGGTGTCCGTCATATAAGGTGCATACAGGCAGCACTCCACCTAAGGCTTAAGTTGGTCGAAAAAGGCATGACTGGTCTGAAAAGGTGGGGCGGTGGTAACATTCAAGATCTGGCGGACACTAATGGAGCGAGCCAGCTGAGGCAGTGACAAGTGCACCGGCACCTGCGGCAATGACACTTCACATCACATCACCACGGGTGACTGACACGTCACCTTCACCGAATCCAGAGGATCTAGATAGGAAAGAGACGAGCACAAATTCTCTGAACAGCTCTGCAGGGCACAGACACGCAAACGCCCCTCTCGCCATTTCCCTCTTTTTGTGTTTTTATCTCTCCATCTTGTTTTCTTTGACTCACTGTCTCTTTTGCAGCTTAAAGTGTCACAGCCTTTTGGTATTCACAGTGACCCAGTGTTGCACCAGCACGTGGAAACTATTTTTTCTGTCTCACAGCAGTTGCAGTTCTACTTTTTCATGTTTACCTTAATTAAAATTGCTTCACAATGTTGAGCATTAGCAGTGCTGAATGCACCTCTTCTGAATCTTGAAACAAACATTAAAAGCCCCCAATCTAAGCAGCATTTTATATTTACCATGACGATTTCTATGTGCAAGTGTACTCAAAGTTATAAATGTAATTTTTAGCATATATACACACACACATTTAGCCTTAACAGGAAGGGTAACATGATCTTGTTCACAAATGCATTAATTCACATCCAATCAAATGCTTTCTAAATAACTTATAAATCCCATCTGCCTTTGACTACAACCAGTAGATCAGTGAAGAAGACGAGGAGGAATTAATGTAAGAAAGTGTATAGAGTCTTTAATATTTTGATGCAACATTTAAACAATACAATGATTTCAGAGCAAGGAAAGGATTTTTACAAAATGTGTACACTGTCATTAAAATTACTGCTTTATCATTATAATGTGTAATACAGTAAATGCTAACATCATGAAACTTTGCTTAAATATATTCTAATATTTGAAATGTAGTTTCCATAAAATACTGATTTGTTAACCATTTCAATATCTGTAATGACTGCAAAGTTATTGCAGCACGTCCTGATTTTGCTGAGTTAGATGTGTTCCTAGGTCAACATATTTTGTTGACCCTGGAACAACATTTTACTCCAAAAATATATTCTTGACCTAAACCTAACCCTAACCATGAGTAATCCCTAAAATCAGAGGAAATGATGACAGCGAATGACACTGATTTACAAGCACCAAACTGTGATTTTAAGCATAAACTTCACAAAATCTATAAATTGGTTCTTCAAATCTGATTGGTTAATCACAATGTTGTTCCAGGGACAACAAAGATGTTGTTCCAGGAACATGTCTCACTTGGTAAAATTAGGTTCTGCTTTATTGCAATGTGGAGTGTCACCAAATAAATTAGATAAATCTGCATACAAAGTTAGCTAACTGTCACTAATAAAAGTAAATATCCCAAAAGCAACTTTCATTAAATTAATGAATAACTAATGACAGCATCCAACACACAAAAGCATGGGGTTATACACAGGCCAAAAACAAAAAACAAGGACTACAACTCTCCAAATGAATCATGACAGTGATGACGCACAGTACTAAACTAAATACTTTCTTCAATTTTTGACGATTTTCATTCTGTGAGAATATTGCCACGTATTGTGCTACTGTGTCATGGTTTGTTTTTGTTTGTAGCACTTCTACACAATATAAGTGTAATATACAGTACACAGGAGAACAGGAAATGAAAAAAAAAACACTAAAAATAATAAAGGTATACAAAAGTCCTGACACTGATCTGCTGTACTTCTTCACTGGACCGAAATCACACTTTGAAATCTTATATTTACAGTGAGCTGTCAAACCTCTGGCTCCCCTCTGATGAACCCCAACTTTGCGCGGCTACATGTTTCACGGTAAATGTCACATTCCATTATTCTTCAGCCTTTACTGATGTCCGTATGCCAAACGCTAACAGAGGTTTGACTGCAGACAGCTGTGCACTGCAGGCTAATCGATGCCTGCCAAACTCACTGACAGGGCTCTGGCAGGGGGCAAGCCACTCAAAGTTTAAATACAACTTTAAGCTGCAGTATGAATCGTTAAGAGACCACATAATGACCTCCAGTCGTGCTCTGTGATCCATTCAGGAGACTTTCTCTTTATAATTCATATCGGTTATGCATATTTCAGAAGGTTTGTAATGGGTATTGAATCCATACTTAATATTCTTTGACTAATCCCTGGGTGCAGAGGACCAGCATGCATTTTAGCATGACACAGATGCAGTCTGCATTCTGGATGAACTTTTGATTGAGTTTGGATGACAAGAGCTGGAAATATGTTACTGGCTGGACATCTAGGATGCTGAAAATACAAAAAAATATAAACAGGAAGAATGTCTTGGTTTATACCATACCACTCTTATACGATCATGTAGTTTGCAAAGACGGTTGGGAGTATCTTATGTGGCAAGCCTTCGAACTGCACCAGACATTCACACTACTGGAAGTGGCTGCTGTCCAGAAGAGCAGCAGAGGCGCATTAGTAACCTACACACCGAGTGTGACGGAGCTCAAGTGAGCGAGAGATTAATACAGACCTCTACTGTGACCGATTCCCCGGGAAATCTGTTCGACCCTGGTTTCTGTCATGTTTCCAAATCAAAGGTTATTTGTCTTGGTGAGTGGTCAAGGAGAGGAATAAGTGTGGGTGAAAACATATGTTCCTCACTGATGGATTTTTATTAAGCTGTGGATTAGAAAGAGAGTAAACAGACAGATAATGACTGTGGCCAATGTTTTTGGCTAAAAACCTACCAAGAATGTCAATATTTCACCACAAAAATTAAGAGATCGTTTTTTTCTTGAGAAGAAGTAAGACTATTTTTTTTATTTAACTTTTGTAACTGTCACCCCCAATTGTTGATCAAATTGCTCAAATGAAAACCTTATTTGTCAATACTGCAACTAGGATGTATTATTTTAATTAGAAGTGTATATATGTCATGGTAGCATTTGTTGTTCTGCTAATTTGGGCTGATAAAAAAAATCTTTGCATTAAAGTATCATTTATAAAAAAAAATAAAAACTGTATAATTACAAAAGCAAATGAGAACAATATGAATTACCAATTAGTTTTTTTTTTTCACAGTTTTGAGAATGATATTATATTATGGCCAAAAAATGTGTGTGCGTGTGTGTGTGTGTTTGTGTGTTTAACAAATGTTTTCACTAACAAAAACAAGCACCTAATTTATTAATTAAATAAGCACATAAATAAACAAATATCCACATAAATAAATACAGACATACAGTACATACACCTTTTCATGCTACCTTTTCATGGTGAAACGTTTAATTTCTTTCATTTTTGTTTTTTTATTATAGGATGAAAATTCACCTGGACATGGTTTCAGGAGATTCTATTCTTTGTAGTTCTGTTAAGTACAAATTAGCCGCCAAAGTATAAAGTATAAAGATATCAATTGCAACAGGCAACACCATCTGCACAGGATGATATAAATGAGTGCATCTGGGCCAAAGGAGTGCAACAAATGTGGTTTTTTTACATTCAGGTTATCCATATAAAATGCCATTTCAATCATTTTGAAATAGTTACTGATGCAGGCTAATGAGCTTAAATGACCCATTCAGTGACATTAATAACATTAAACACTTATTGCACAAAAAAGTCAATATCCTTTCTGTTGTGGTGCCTGAAACGAATGGCCCAAAGAGTACAAATGTTGGTTTCAAATAAACCGAGGTCTTGGTCATGCAGTGAGCTCTCTCGGTAACCAAGCAACCGGTGAAATACATCTTTGAATTATAATAAGCTAAATTAGCAGTCCTGCTTCCAGAGCTCTGTAGGGCAGCCATGCTGCTCACAGTGCGGTTTAATGTGATTCCTCTGAGGGAACGTCTACAGCCTGCCTACAGGAGGAGCCCGACTCTATTTAAAACCCACACAGGAGTGTTTCAACCGCTTTCAACCTGCGGCTAATAATCAGTACGGTTTAAGGGACCTCTGTAATACCACTACAATCAAGTTCTCATTCCCCCGCTGCTAATCTTAGCAGGCCTTGTTATTCTTCTGTAATGAGGTGATCAGTTAGGAACACTTTTTGTTGTTTGTCTGCCATATAATCTGTTAACTGTTGTTCAGTTTACAAAAAAGTGCCTCCCTTCTGCTGACACTGGGAAAACACACGGCAGCCGCATGAAATCCCATAACACACTGGGGCTTTCAAGAGCCAACAAAGCCTAATGATTGTTAAAGGCTAATCTGTGGCCATTGTTTTGGACACGGCCAGTGATTGTGGCTATTGGTTGTTCTGCATTCGCAACTATTTAAAAATAAGCAGCTTGCTTGTTGGATTGCTTCTTATTGGAAAACTCTCTTTTGCACAGTTGTATACACATGAAGTAAATACATTCATGAAACATGAAGAGAATTAATTTAAATTTGTAAATGCATTCTTCATAGCATCAAAGTGAAATAAATGCAACAATTTACCTAAGAACAGTTTTTGACTGATTTAAAGTGAATGTTGTGTAGAACTTTAAAAATATATATATATAAGGCTTAAAGAAGAATTTAAAATGTAAAGGTAAGGTTACATTTGCCTGTAGGTTTAACTAAACTAATTGATATTCTAGTAGTAAAATGTTATTATGACTGAACTTAAAAAGTGCAGTTGCCATCACAAAATATATTTGCTGAAAAAAAGAAAAAAAAGATTCTAAGAATATTTAAATATTTTAAACATCTCATCATCTTTATTTAATTTTTAAATTATTTTATTTTATTTTATTTTTTGGGGTGGGGGCTGCTGCATGCTAAGAACATATATTGTAGCTTTGAATGAAGCAGCGTTACGTGAAATGTGCTCCTCGGTGAGAATGATCAGTCAATAAGCTTCAAAGGAAGTTTATTTGATGTGGAGCCAAAGAAAAAACGGGATCAGGCGCTGGCATAGAGATGAACAAGACTATCAACAAAGACATGACTCATATCACTTTTTTTATTTAGCTTGTACTTTAGAATGTGCTGGGATCTGCAATGCACGAGTCAGCTGTTAAAAACATCACAATAATCCATAAATAATCCACACAATTCCAGTCCATAAATTATCGTGTTGTTCATTTTTTCAAACTGTTGCCTTCAGCTATAATACAAGTCCTCTACAGTACTGCTTCTTCCAGTAAAAAAGTTATATTGTTTTAACAAGGAGTGAAATATGCACAGATCAAGCACAAGCAAAAACAGTCCAAAATGGTTCAAAAACAAATATGTCATTGGATTTTGATGTGAAAGGATTTTACACTGGAGGAAGAGTTATTATTAATTACAATATGAACCCATATTTTGATCAGAAGTGATGGTTTAAAGTTAAAACATCTTGATTGGTTTGGTTTCTTGCAAACATGCAGCTTTTCACTTCTAAGGCATTAACTGATGGACTGAAATAATGTAGATTATAATGATTTTTTTATCAGCTGTTTCTTGGACTCTCATTCTGACGGCACCCATTCACTGCAGAAGATCTATTGCTGAGCAAGTGATGTAATGCTACATTTCTCCTAATCTGTTCTCCTAATCAAACTCATCTGCATCCTGGATTACTTGAGGGTGAGTGAAATTTTCAGCAATTTTTAATTTTTTTAATGACCTAATAATCCATTTTGGAACAGATTATAGTTTTAAGAATCCTTGAAAGACTGTTAAAGTGGCAGCGCACTAGGTTTTGGAAACAGAGCTTATTAATTATGAAATATGAAGTCAAACGATTAGGGGGAATAGTCTATTAAAAAAACATTTCCCACTCTTAGTGTCGAAAGCTGTACTGACACAAGGTCAGCAAACAACTAATAGGCCGACTGTGCATTTCTTATTGAATTTATTTTGCACCACTAACTGTAGTTTTACAAGAAAATTACTGAATCAGATTAATGTGTCACTGGACATCCACAGTTGAAATAAAATGGTGTGCAAAAATTCATCCAACTGAAAGGACATAAATGGATGGGCAGAGTGCAAATCACCAGAGATCAATTAGAAGCTGCTCACTGTTAAAAAAAATCCACCTTGTTGTGAGCAACCAATTTGTTTGCACATTGACATTTGATTTTTCATTCATTTTGTCATGTCCATCCATTTTCCATTCATTTTGTCACGGTATCAAAGAACCAGGAAGGTTGCCATTTTAAAGAGCAATTCCCTGAAAAATGACGGGCCAATTTTGAATCGTTTTCTTACCTCCTTAGTCAAAAAATGACCAGTGGAGGGACAGAAATAACATGCTGAAAAACTGCTTGGGACAAAGCAGAGCATCTTGGTGAGATAGCATTGTGGATTGTGAGAATAAACAAAAATTCATTCACCGAATTCAAATGCGTGACACAAAAACTCTTGACACTCAATTAGAACAAACACAGCAACATGAGTTTTTTTCTTGTTAACACTGGTTGTTACAAACAAGACTGTGACCCTTTTTCTGTGAAACTGCCAAGAATGTACATACAGTATTAATGTTTTATGTTCTTGGACACTCATAAATGCTGTGATATATTGAGTTAACTTGACAGGCAGCATTAAAAGAACAGCAATACCAACACAAATCTATTCATAACACTTTTTTATAATAATTTCGATTAGTGTTTGTTTATAATATATAAAATTGCATATATAACAGATCAGTTTTATGAGTTCAATTATAAACCTGTGTGTGTGTGTGTGTGTGTGTGTGTGTGTGTGTGTGTGTGTGTGTGGGTGTGTTTTTGCTACCTCTTGGGGACATGGATGTGTTTTTTTACCTTCCATGTGGGGACACGATGACCAACTGGGGACAAAATCTGTGTCCCCATAAGGATGCCCATTGGAACTGATAGGAAATAGCATGCTAATATAGCCTGTGCAAATTTCTTAGCTCCTTACTTGTGACCCCAGAAGGTGGTTTTACCAGTGTTGGAGTGTGAGGGTGTGTGTTCGGATTTGCCCCCTGAGCCGGGTCTTGGTACTGCAGTGTGCATATTTAATAAATCTCCGCCTCATATTTACATGTATGGCGGGAAACTAAGAAGACGTGTTTCCCCCTATGGCTCGGTCCTGGTACAGCATTGTGCATAATAAATAATTGCCAGATATTACATATCAATAAATGCTACATATCTTGGACACAAGGAAGTTATCTCAAGTTAACTGCTCAGCTTTTGATGGATATCAACCATGTATTCTAGTAAATTAATAAAGTATGATGAATATAGACTATCGTACGCTTCGACTATAAAAATTAATATAATTTTCAGACACTTTGTATGTTATAGCCTAGTAGGATGTTTAGATCTTGTTCTACAAGCAGCCATAAAATATCAAATTGTTTTACCAAAACGTTGAAAAACAAACACCTGCTAAACATTGTCAATTACTAGTCATGAAATCAGAAACCCATGTTGTAATTCATGTTATGTTAGCATCATGTTAGTAGATCGCGTTGCTGATAGCTTTAGGCTAGCTAACAAGATAGCACACGTGATTACAGTAGGTACAGCCTGTCCACGCAACGCAGTAACCCCACCCATTTGTATAGCGCCCAATACAAAGTAATGATAAAGCTATGAAACAACGTATATTATGTAATTATTGTTATCCTACCTTAGACATGTTGTCGGCGAAGATAATGTCCAAACTATCGTTTGATGTCAACAGGGACGGACTGACAATCTGTGCGTTCTGGAAAAGTCCAGAACGTCCGTCCGTTTAAACTTACGGAAAAAAGGCACAGTATAAACATATAAACTACCGGTATTTATTTACTTCAGATCACCGTTCGCGGGGCCGGTATACGTCACCATGGTAACCGCGGCGCGACTCAAGTTATTTTGCTTAGAATTATGGGTAGTGTAGTATTTCTCCAGAAGATCGCAAATAACAAGGTTGATTTTTATACTTTGTGGCTTTTATGGGAGCAGAAACTTTCGTTTCTCAGCCTCGTAGCTCATGGTCAATCTAACTTGGATGGTTTAGGGGTCTCCAAACTTTTTTAGCTACTTTTTAAAAATGAAAGTGGCCGAGAGCTATATGCAAAAATTAAATCTATATAAAAAAAAACTTACATAAATAATGTCTCATAACTCTCATATTAACAACTATGCCAACTGTTTTAGACCTAAACGAGTTATTGTAAGCCTATATGTCACCTTTAATTGACATATAAAAAATTATTATACTGTAAAAACACATAATTATTGTTGATTTTATAGTACATCATAACTGTATTTTCATGATTATAGTGACCAAAATGAGCATTGTTATCACATAATCCTGTTCAAAAAGTACTAATACTACACAATAAAATCAATTCACCAAGTTTTATATCGAAAACCAGCAAATAACAAATAAACTTACCATCAATATGCACTTTTTGTTTGCATAAACATTAAAATAGTATCATTAAAATGATGGCCAAATTTGAATGAAATGTCTTACAACATGTTATCTACTAACATGTACAAGTTCAAATAAAGTTTTGACAAAAACGTTTTTATAAAAAGATAAACCTCGCATATTTCAGTCTTTAAATCATTCTTATAAAAAGAATGATTCAAAAAAGACAAAATACTGACATTTACAATACACAATAGCTTATATTTTATTATTAATAGTACAGTTTTTTTTTTATTCGCTTTGGTACTATTTTCACAAATAAGGTGTACATTTTCAAAACTCTTAGTACAAAAATCCAAACTGATCACATTTGTAACACAGCTAGTCATTCTTTCAAAACCGGATCTCATGCTTTCATTCAGTTGCACATGTTTTCATTCCATATAATCATTGTTTCAAACACAAGATTATTGTAATATGTAATGAGAACACTTGGTTTAATCACTGAAACACAACAGTATGATCTTCTTTCAGTTTAGTACTTTTAACATTCAGTTCATCCAACAGCAAACAATGCAAGATACTGGTTTCAAATCGGCCTTAGAAGTGCTGAAATTAATATGCTACAGTACTATAAAAGACAGATTACACAGTTTTCACATTAGGCAATACACTTTTATATGCCAATATATTTAGTACATTACCCAACATTTACATAATCTATAATTTCCAAAATATCCATCCAATGTGTAATCAAGTGAAGGATCAATGAAGACATCCTCTACAATAATTTGGGTAAATTAGTTTTTATTTTTCTGATATAATTGTAACATAGGTATATTTTCTATAATGAAATTTAACTAAAGGAGAAGAAAACATAACATTTAGTGCACACATTACATTAATTTGGATCACGCCTGTCTTGAGCATTTGGCCATAGATTCTCATCCACATCACAATGAATGTTATCATTGTTCAAGCACCTTGGAAAAAGCCTTTTGGCGAGCATGCTTGACATTGGTCTACACTGATGTCATCACATGCATCATCCATGGCCTGAAGGAGGGTAGCACGTTCAAGGGGTTGGCGATCATAGACCTTCCACCTCCATGCTGAAAAAAATTCCTCAATAGGGTTGAGGAAGGGAGAATGTGGAGGCAGGTAGAGGGTCATGAATCGGGGATGGGCCTGAAACCATGCTTGAACTACCTCTGCGTGGTGGAACCTGACATTGTCCCACACAGTTACATAGGTGACCCCTTTATACCTTGACAGGCTGGTTCAATTTCATTGAGGAACTCAATAAGATGTGCAGCATTATAGGAGCCAAGTAATGGCCTACGTCCTACAACACCATCTTCAGAGATAGCTGCGCACATGGAGATGTTTCCTCCAGGTTGTCCAGGCACTTGGACATAATTTATATGTTCATACAAACACGCATTTTTATTTCTGTAGTTCTCAAAATCCATATACTGTATATTCCTGACAAACCAATTTAAAATCTATAGGTTTACCAAACGGTTCAGTGATTAACCATTAAGATCAGTAAGAGATTTATGAAAGGTGGTTACTGTGAATGAAACATTTATTAAGATGAAACACTTATTTTGTGTAGTGAAAAGGATACTTTGTGGTTTTGTGTATTGTACTAAAACAATCGAAAATATGCTGACATGTTTGAAAAAAGTGCACTTTTGATGATCTGTCGTGATATTAGTAATATGAGTTGTGAAAATGTACACCTTGCTTGTGAAAATAGTACCAAAGTGAATAAAAAAAACTGTAAAATTCGGTCCGATTTTCCCGTGGCGTCTGTCGTTGCTATGTTGCTACGTTGCTAGAAGTTTTAATAGCCTAGCTAATGGATTTCCACTACCGATAAACGTTTGCTGTAGCTCTGCTAGAAGATTTATTTACGGAGAAGAAAAAAACACCTGTGGTTTGGGTGCACCCCCATCCTTCATATTGACTCGTTGCACCTGGAAAAAATGAGTGGGTCACTAAAATATTTTGAACTTGAGCGCAAAAGACGCCATATGTGAATGGCCCTTGGCGAGCTACCTCCAATCAGGCCACGAGCAACTGTTGACACTTTAGACATTATGTCTGAAAATAAATATCCTAGGGAGAAAATGAATGGGATTTTCCTGTTCTGTTGGGGGCCCCCTTGGAGGATCCACTGAGAAGCAGCTCAATTTAGCGCAGAATTCTCTATTTCTCTTAAAAACCCACAGATGACTATGTGATTCAAGTTTGATATTCTCAACATATTGACGTAAAAAAACAGGCGAAACATTGTTCCAAAAACAAACCAGTCAGAAGACATTTCACTCCACAACTTATGAATTAACTGTAGTAAAACAAACATTTTTTGGCAGAAATGTACCTGTATAAGTTCATATTGAAAATCCTGTTATATTAATATAGTCATGTAGGCCTATATTACATTTACATTACATTTATTCATTTAGCAGACGCTTTTATCCAAAGCGACTTACAGATGAAGACAGTGGAAGCAATCAAAAACAACAAAAAGAGCAATGATATATAAGTGATATAACAAGTCTCAGTTAGGTTAATACAGTACACGTAGGATGGGTTTTTAACTAATATAATAAATAAAAAGAAAACAGATAGAATAAAAAAATGAAAGAATAGAGCAAACTATACATATACAATTGCATAATAAATGAAAAGAAAATAGAATACAAAAAGATCAGAAAGGTAGTTAGATTTTTTAAAGAATAGAATTAGAATAGTGAGTGTTAAAGTTAGAGGATCAAATAAAGATGGAAGAGATGTGTTTTAAGCCGATTCTTGAAGATGGCTAAGGACTCAGCTGCTCGGATTGAATTGGGAAGGTCATTCCACCAGAAGGAACATTTAATTTAAAAGTCGGTAAAAGTGACTTTGTGCTTCTTTGGGATGAACAATCAAGCGACATTCACTTGCAGAACACAAGCTTCTAGAGGCACATAAGTCTGAAGTAATGAATTTAGGTAAATGTGTGCAGAGCCAGTGGTAGTTTTGTAGGCAAACATCAATGCCTTGAATTTTATGCGAGCAGCTATTGGAAGCCAGTGCAAATCGATAAACAGAGGTGTGACGTGTATTCTTTTTGGCTCATTAAAAATTAATCTTGCTGCCGCGTTCTGGATTAATTGTAAAGGTTTGATAGAATTGGCTGGAAGACCTGCAGAGAGAGCATTGCAATAGTCCAGCCACAGAACAAGAGCTTGAACAAGGAGTTGTGCAGCATGATCCCAAAGAAAGGGCTTGATCTTCTTGATGTTGAATAAAGCAGATCTGCAGGATCGGGCAGTTTTATCAATGTGGTCTGAGAAAGTCAGCTGATCATCAATCCTAACTCCAAGGCTTCTAGCTGTTTTTGAAGGAGTTATGGTTGATGTGCCTAACTTGATGGGGAAATTGGTGATGAAACGATGGGTTTGCTGGAATCACAAGCAGTTCTGTCTTGGCAAGGTTGAGTTGAAGGTGATGGTCCATCATCCAGGAAGAAATGTCAGTTAGACAAGCTGAGATGTGAATAGCTACCGTCGGATCATCAGGATGGAATGAGAGGAAGAGCTGAGTGTCATCAGCAGTGGTATTGTCAAGCACGAGTCAAGACCAAGTCCACAAACATCAAGTCCAAGTCGAGTCCGAGTCCAAAAGGGGCCAAGCTGGACTCAAGTCCGAGCTCCCAAAGGCCGAGTCCGAGTCCAGAAAGTAATAAAAAAAAAAAAACGGCTATATAGGCTATGTATTAAATGTAATGCAGTATGCTAATGTTTTTTAAGAAGTTATGACAGTTTATTTATTTATTTTTGCATTTATATTTATACTAAATGTTTGGGCTACTGTTTTTGATAACGCATACATAATAGGTTTGTAGAAAATCAACAACAACAAAAAAAAATCTATAAATATTTTCATAATTTTTCAGGAATTGTTGATTTCTTTTTCAACACTTGTAAGTCTGAACCAGAATATCAAGATATTTTATTATTTTGTAAAAAAGCACCACCATTTTATATGTATAATAAAATTTGAGTATGACAAACACAAATCCCTTTTATTATTTTATCCCTTGATGTAGCTCTCGCACACAAAAAGGTTGGTTGGAGGATGGAGACCCCTGGTATATAACTATGTTTTATAATTATATGTTTGTGTAATTTGGGGTTTCTTCCTGCAGTGACACTTTTGTGTGTGAGGCCCCATCCATCCTCCCCTCAATACGCTGCAGTCGTCCTGTCCCTTTTGCAGAAAAGCATCCATAAAGAATGATGTTTCCACCTCCATGCTTCACAGTTTGGATGGTGTTCTTGAGGTTGCACTCATCCTTAGTCTTCCTCCAAACACAACAAGTAGAGTTTAGACCAAAAAGCTCTATTTTCATCTCATCAGACCACATGACCTTCTCCCATGAATGAGTATGTGGACAAGTGTCTTTTATACAGGTAACAGTTCAAACCGGTGCAGTTAATAAAAAGTGGAGAAAAGGAGGGCTTCCTGTGAGAGCTGGAATTCTTACTGGTTGATAGGTGATCAAATGCTTATGTCATAAACAATAAACTGCAAAAATATATTTTTTTAAAATATACAATGTGATTTTCTGGATTGTTATTTAAGATTCTGTCATTAGAGTAGAAGAGTATACCTAAGATAAAAATGACAGGCTCTTACGTGGTTTGTAAGTGGGAACCTGCACAATCCCCAGTGTATCAAATGCTTTTCCTCCTCACTGTAGATAAATGAGGGGAACACTTATTTTAAAAGTGCCATGTTGACACTGTTTTGGAGTTGCAACACTGAGTTCAAATGACTGCAAACAATCCCATATGATACTTCATCTGGTGCCCACTCTAAAGCAAAACTATATTCTTTCCAGTTATTAATTTAAAATAACTTTCATATTATCTGTAATCGAATGTGTTCCATCCTACAGTTCCTCCTTTAAAACCCTTGCCTCACACTTGAATTGCCAGGCAGGAGTTTATTTTACTAACGTGATTGTTTCTTTAATCAACATGACAAAATATTTTGTCTTTTTTATTTATAATACAGAGCTTAACTGTAGAGACCTACATTTCGGTTGGATAAAGGAGGGTACATAAATTAACCAATATCAAAAGCGTATGTTGGTTGATTGTTGTGGGTTTTTCCATCTTCACACACACACACACTCGAGACCGGTGTATGTCCTGGTTAAGACTATCCGGGTCCCCACATGGTCAACCCCTCCCCCACACCTATACCCGCGCGCGCGTCTGGAGCTAATGATTGCATCTCGTGACGTGACTCACTGGAGGAGCAGGAGCTGCAAACGCAGCATCAATCAGCGTGTTCGTCTCCAAGGTAAGCTAAACACTTTAATTTCAAATGTAATTCATGTTCCAACTGCATAACAAATGCCACTACCATATATTATGGAGAATGTTAATAACAAAGCAGGCCTTGCTAGCGATAATTTTAACTTTGCAGTTTTCTGTCGAGTCGGTTTAGTCAGTATAATGTTAGATAACGTTAGTTTGCTAACGCGCCTATACATGTGGCAATGTAAATGGAAACTATTTAGCTAACTACCACTACCAAGCTAACCGACTTATTAGCTAGGCACGATTGAAGCTTAATGCATGCCATACATTTTTTTTTTTTTTTTTTTGCGTGTGTTGTATAATTTAATCACAATGTGATTGATAATCGATAAATGTATGTTTTTTATGATATGCACACTACAGTAGTTAGCTTGTATGTTAGGATGGACTACTATGACAATTAGCAAGTTAAATAGAGTATAGGATCAGTTGTCATAGCACTTCCGCACTACAGTGTGGTTAGGTTGTATGGCGGGAGAAAAGCTGCCATCAGGGGTAACTAGTACGTTACATATATCCGTAGTAAAACTAATTAGACCATTTTTAAATAACTGAATGTTCATTTAAATTATTTAAACATTATAATGGACCTACTGTATAGGTGTTTTATGTCGTAGAACAACTTCAAACATCTTTAAATGCTTGAAATCATTGATTTTCACTGGTAGTTTAAGAAAACGCTTGACTACAATGTAGGCAACACAATCCCAATTATACCATATAAAGACTATTATTGTGTTATATCTGACAGGCTAAGAACTAACTACTTTGTCATACAATTGGCAATGGGTTATTTACTGCATTTAAACTTATGTCTCTTGCTACTTAGGTTTTCACTCATGGAGAGAAGAACTTGGACCAATCCAGGATGCGGAGTACCATATCCAAGCGGGGATTGATAAACCATGTCTCCAGCCATGTTCATTTTAAAGGTAAATGTTAAACTCCTTAATATGATTTAGCTGGAATCAGTGAAATGCCTTCAGTGATCAAGTCTCTTGCTCAAGAGCACACTGCACAATGGTGGTTGCTAGTACACAGGGATATTAGAACTGACAATTCAACAGCTTTTAGACATTTGATAAACCATTTTGTCCTTCAGCACAGTGCTTTAAGCACTTTTGCTTCTGTGCCCAGCCTGATTGCAGTAATCTAAGGGTTTGAACAGGGATTATTCCCTGTAAAAACAGACCTTCCTTTTTTTTTTTTTTACCTTTTATTTAACCAGGTAGGGCCGATTGAGAACAATATCTCCTTTGCAACGGCGACCTGGGGGAGCCGCTGGGATTTGAACCCAGGAAGTCGTACACCCAAAGCATGCACTCTACCACTGAGCTACCAGGGAGCCCGTTCTTCATACGTCGCTTATTACAACCCGAGATCAAATGACACATCCAAGATGATATCATCGTGCTAATCATGATCCGGCTAATTGGGTTCTTCGAACACACCTGTTGTGTATGATTAGTATCGCTGGATTGAGATTTCTGAGATAATTGCGCGTTCATGGTGTTGTCTTAAAAGGGGATATGTATCGATACTCGAAACCATGATCAGCAGTGCAGCGATTGCAAGACGGCAATGTAATGACGTCATATAATTTAAAACGACAACTGACGAAAAACTTGACAAATTTCTGGACTTTTATAAGGAAACAGCCAAGCAAACAAAGCTACATAAATGTTATAATAGATATATAAAACAGATAATGATACATGTTTTTATTTTATTAGAATTTTTTTCATGATTCCCAGTTATTTTGATTCGCAATTTAAAATAGTTGTTTAGTCTTTACATTTTTATTTCAATGTAGAAATTAACTATTAATTTATATTTGGACAGATTTGTTACGTGACCGCATTAATGAAAGTTTCTTAAGGGTCAATATCATGTTATCTGCATCTCCTGCGCTCCATCAAGCCACTCTTATAATAGCAGTCATCACTCAAAATAATGCACGACTCTATTATCTGTATAGCATGTGTGTAAGAATAATACTTTGACAAATATTTCAGTGAGTAAAACTGGCTGTGTCTATAGTAGGCTGTTATGTACTACACAGCATTTTTTATATTATTTTAAATATTTTTTTTAATGATTATTATTTTAAATTATTGTCCCTGGATCAGTACGATACTCTTGTAATAAACTAGCGGTGCTAGCAGACATATTTTGAGTATCATTTCTGGTTGAAAAGAAGCGATCTAATCCTGTTTACATGAAATAAGCTGCTCCCGAGCAGGTTTAAGCTAACGGACCTGTTGCTATGACAGCAGCTCCGGAATGAGCTTCGAAAGAACCAAACGATCCAAGATCACGCCAAATCGTCAACAATCAATCCAGCTAACTGAGTTAGCTACGTACGAAGAACAGGCCCCAGGTGTTTTTGCCACTGAACTCATATTCAAAGGTGACTTTTGTTGTGGAGTACCGAGGGAAACTACTGTCACAAGCAGCAGGCAGAGCTCCAAACTATTGAGTACAATGAGTCTGCAAAGGTTTTTCTTTTTGATTTTCAGTGGAAGAGTAAAACATGGTGGTAAGTAGATGCAGTGGCTATGTAGCAACTTTACAATGCAAGGGCCATGTCTAAAATCTAGAGTTTGTTATTCTTTATGTTAGTGCCTTTGTCAATACTACTTCAGTTACAGTTATCTACCCTTCGGCCCTTGCAGTGACCGTTATCTGCCCTTACTGCACCCCGTTATCGCCCTTCACTGCACTTCGCATGACCGTTATTTGCCCTTCACTGCACCTTCGCAGTGAACGTTTTCTGCCCTTCAGTGCACCTTCGCACTGAACGTTATCTGCCCTTCAGTGCACCTTCGCAGTGACCGTTATTTGCCCTTCACTGCACCTCGCAGTGAACGTTTTCTGCCCTTCACTGCACCTTCGCAGTGAACCGTTATCTGCCTTCACTGCACCTTCGCAGTGACCGTTATCTGCCCTTCACTGCACCTTCGCAGTGACGGTTATCTGCCCTTCACTGCACCTTCGCACTGAACGTTTTCTGCCCTTCACTGCACCTTCGCAGTGGACCGTTATCTGCCTTCACTGCACCTTCGCACTGAACGTTTTCTGCCCTTCACTGCACCTTCGCAGTGACCGTTATCTGCCCTTCACTGCACCTTCGCAGTGACCGTTATCTGCCCTTCACTGCACCTTCGCAGTGAACGTTTTCTGCCCTTCACTGCACCTTCGCAGTGAACGTTTTCTGCCCTTCACTGCACCTTCGCAGTGACCGTTATCTGCCCTTCACTGCACCTTCGCACTGACCGTTATCTGCCCTTCAGAAAAGGCAAAAAACATGGTGCGAGTCATTTGTCCAATTTGCTTTTACAAATACACTATTCCATACAATAGTCGCTTATAGAATTGTATTTATTGTGTATATCCTGCTCATATAATTTAATCAAATACTGCTTCTTCATAGTCGAACCTCTGTGCTAATACATATTAATGAAACAAATGTTTCTATACAGCATTGATGCATGTGAAAAGGACTCCTCTCTTGGGAGACTTGTTGAACGACCACAGAAGACCTATTTTTGCAAAATGAAAACCATAAGTAAAGAAACCACACTTGTCTCTTCGCGATTCGAGATATTACACCTGGAGAAGAACTGACGTACAACAACGTGACTCAAACTGGCCATGGAGAGCACAGGTGAGTTACCTTTTTGTTTCTATATCCAATATGCCACCTACCTGGATAAGAGTTTATATTTCATGCAATTTGTTGCAGACACTCCAAACAAGAAAGCTGTAGTAGAATGTGTTTCTATCTTGGTTTACTTAGCAGTAACAATTTGTTTTTATGAGATACATTTCCTATGCCAGGTTTGATTACACCAACTGGTTTTTATTTATGGAAATGCCTTTATTTCCATAGTTTTAATGAATTGCATTAGTTCCGATGTCACAGTGGATTCTGTTTTGGATTTATCTATTGTATGCACCCATTGGGTCTCATTCATGAAACATTCGTAAATATACGAGTAAATATGTGAGTGATTTGCGCGTAAAGAGAACTTCCTGAAACTCTTCTCCTGATTCACAAAATACTTCGTAAACGTCAGATGTGATAGTGAAATGTGTGTGTTAATGAATTCCAATCAGTCGTAAATGGGACACGCGTACACGCTCATTCTCAATTACCATAAATCCCGCCCATTAAACTAATATATATTAAACTATATATGAGCATCATATTATGACACCAAACGAAGGATTTCAACATGTCTTCTCAAAAGCGAATGGAAAAATAAAAATTTCTCAGCTGCAGAAATTTAAGTTTTATTATCAGAAGTTCATTCAAAACGCCACGTTTTATTTTCAAGCGTATATAGTGGCGTATCAGGTCCTAAAAAAAGGAAGCTTTGCAGCATATTACAGATGCTGTTAATGGAGTTTCATCTGTTATTCGAACAGTCCCCGAAGTGAAAAGAAAAACCTTATGTAAATTTATGTAATATTTTTTTCAAAATGCTGTGTAAATATGTACCCGATTATGAATTAAAATGCAGCCGTATTAATGAGCAAAACGTTCAGACGTTAAACGCACTATTTACGTGTGGCTGGGAGCAGGTGTAGATTTATTTCGTACCAACTAACATTTGGAAAATACGAACGTTTTAATGAATCCGAAAATTTACGCCAGAACCACTTTACTCGCGATTTACACAATTCGTTTTGCTCATGGTTCATGAATGAGACCCATTGTGTACACACAATTAGAACATATAAAGTTGTAGCAAAAAGTAAATTTAACTTGTTGCACTCATGCATCCATTAAAAATGATTGTATTACATGCCTATATTACAAAGATTAGAACCACATATGCAGAATAAATGCAGTGGTGCTGTCTGATCAATACCTATTAGGGCTGCACGATATTGTGAAAAAATGACATTGCGATATTTTATTTTTCTGCGATATATATTGCGATATTTTTTCTTAAACAAATGGGGTGAGCACACTTACATTCTCATTTTAAATGATTTAAACATAGACACCAACGTGTCAATTGATTAATATG